>NC_044363.1:1342500-1642500 GCF_007364275.1 Archocentrus centrarchus | reverse complement strand
AACATGGTTAAGATTGATTTTCTTCTTCTTTTAGGTGGTTGGATGGAAAATCAATTCCCAGGCTGGACACAAGATTCTGTAAAAAGGAACATGATCATTTTCATATAGCTCATCTTAACAGAAGCAACACAACAGTAAATAAACAATAGCAGTTCTGGGACAGCAAATCTGATATGTTATTTGTCGTTGCATTGTATATAGGCAGAGTGCAAAAGAACCACAAAGATAGGAACGAGTGTTGGAGCAGTACCTTTCTGAAGCCTCATTTTGACAACGAGGCAAATGATGACCTTGGTGAGAACAACAGTCACGCCGGTCAGGATCAGAGTTATCAGGCTTGCTGTTTCACCAGCTTCTTCTACAAGAAACATGACCACATTTAATCGATGGATGACACATTTTGTGCAAAATTGAGAAGATTCTTCACATGTGATCCATCCATTACAGTCTAACTATGATGAAGTAAATTACATAGCTGTTTCCTTTGGTTTGCTCTTACACAGCACATTAACACTGTTCTTACCTTGAACCTTTAGATATGTTGAGTTGACAATCACTGGGTATCCACTTGTGTAATATCCACAAAAATACAACCCGGAGTCAGACAAATCCACATGTTTGATTTTGAGGAAGATAGTCGAGATGTTGGATGTCACTTCAGTTTTTCTTTGTTCAACTCTGTCGCAGAACGAGCTGGGCTTTCCAAAACTGTAAATTGATGATATACAAACAGGGGAGGTTCTGTTGACCAGTCTAAACCAAACTGTGTGAGAAGGAAAACTGGAAAAGTTGGAGCACAGCAGTGTGGCATCTTCCCCCGGCTGGATTTCCACAGTCTGAGGCTCTGAGCGAGAGATCCAGCCTGAAACACACAGCAAAGAAATGTAGCTCTGGACAGACCATAATAGCCTTCAAAAATTTCTGTAACTTATACATTTAGTTTTGCTACTGGTTACTAATTTAAACCCAGGGTATATTTTGAGAGAAACTTGGTGCCAGTACTTACCAAGGCTGAAGAGAAGTAAAGCTGATCTTATTGTAAAGCTCATCATTGTTCTATGAAACTGAGTTAACTAAAGGAAGTTTCACTAAAGAAGAATGAGTTTTATTCTCTAGTTTTATCTCGTCACTTAGACACAATAAGTTGCCATGCAATGTTGCAGCACAAACATCTGCAGGAGCACAAAAATGAAAGTTTGGGCCTGAGGTGCACTTCGTCTGCCTGTTTTGTAACATGCATCGCGTTAACACCTTCACCACTTCTTTGGATGTGCTGCTCACCGCTCGAGTCTTTTTTATAAATGTTTGATGCTGGGGCTGAAACAAACACAGTCATCAGGTATGAGGCTTCAAAAGCTTTTTTCTCATCCTGTAGTGTATACGCAGATGATGGACAAAAAATATGAATCGACAGAAAATAAAGGATGGAAATTAGTTAGGCCAAAACACAATGATTAGAGGAGAGAAGAGGAGATATTCCTGACTGGATTCTGAGTAACTGCACTACTGAAAATGCAATAGAAATGGACTCACTTGCCATTTTATTAGGTACATATTGCATGGTAGGACTGCCAACCCACATTCCCCCACTCTGGTGAATCCCAGCATTGTTATGATTCACCAAATTACTAGAAGCAGTCCTTTCATGCATATTAACATGACTGCATTCATTGCGGCAGATTGATATTTAGTGACTGTAGAAACCATTTAAGTCATGTTGAAGAAAGCACTTTGAGATGATATGAGCTTTGTGAAATGCTGCATTATCCCGCTGCCCTGTTTCTTAAACATCACCCATCAGTGGAGCGTACCCACTGATGGGTGTGGGCTTATGGGTGGGTGCCAGAGCTGAATCAGCTTCTTTTTGTTTTTGTGGTGCTTGGTTCAAACGTCAGCAGATCCTTTTGATCCTGGTTAAACAATTAAAGCAGTTGATCTAAACAGCCAAAAGAAAGGCATTAACCTTTTGTTTGAAAGTAGTACAGCTTATTTGCATGTGGTTTTATTGCAGAACTAAATGTTATTGTTTCTGTGGCTTTCAGTTTGGCTGATGCACAGTTTACCACCACAGCAGAAAATGAGAGGGGGAGGGGAAAACTATTGCTTGCTAGCATGTTCATGAAAACATGGTCAGGAAGGAAAGCTGCTCCTTTTCTATATCACATTTACATTCAAAGTCAAACTGACATCACTTTTGTGTGTTTTATCCTTAGGGGGAAAAAAAAGAAAAGAAAAGAAAAGCAAAAACAGTCTGAAAAAATCTACACTATATTGCCAAAGGTATTTGCTCATCAGCCTCCACACACACACACACACACACACACACACACACACACACACACACACACGAACTTGAGTGACATCCTATTTTCAATCCATAGGGTTTAACATGATGCCGGCCCGCCCTTTGCAGCTTAAACAGCTTCAAGTCTTCTGGGAAGGCTTTCCACAAGGTTTAGGAGTGTTTATGGGACTTTTTGACTATTTTTCCAGAAACATGTTTGTTAGGTCAGACAGAGATACTGATGTTTAAGGCCTGGCACACAGTCTCTGCTCTAATTCATCCCAAAGGTGTTCTATCAGATTGAGGCCACTGCTCTAGTGTCCAGTGGCGGCGTGCTTTACACCACTGCATCTGCTGCTTTGCACTGCACTTGGTGATGTAAGGCTTGGATGCAGCTGCTCAGCCATGGAAACCCATTCCATGAAGCGCTCCACACACGGTTCTTGAGCTAATCTAGACTGGGCATTTCCAAGTACATTACAAGCAGGTTCACAGGTGTTGCAAAGCCTCTCTTTAAATGAACTAATGTAGTCCAGAACAGACTGTCAGAACTGATGTCTGTAAGACAAACTGGGTGTAATTATAATTTGGATTATAAGATGACCATTTTAGATAATATAAATTTTTTTTTTGAAAAATTGTAAATGCTTACAAAAGATATGTCAGTAAACTTATACAGTATTAGATATTATTTGTCTTTGAGTATTTATTATCATTGTTCAGTTGCTCATTTTATTATTCACAAGGCATGACGGACTTTTGTCTTCACATCAGTCTATCTGTACACATACTGCACAGTCATAGGTGTGTGTGTAACTTCGTTGCTAAAAGTGTGCTTTTAGCTCAGTACTTGTGCAGTGATACTAATGTTAATGATGTATGTTATTAAATCAGCAGCTCCATAAAATGTACATAGACATCAATGTGCACACAGGTGATGACAGGAAGCTTACCTGGCCGATAATAAGCACAGGAATAATGTAAGTGAGCCTTAGTAGGTTCCAGTGTATGTTAGTGTGGAGCTTTCACCTGCTGTGGTTTTGATGTCTTATTTCACATCTTTAAAGATGCCCCATTTAGCAGACTAAAGGCTGTGCAAGTGTCACCTTACTACAGCATGGAGTCTTGATGTGAGTTCATGCAGGCTTTAAGTCAGTTATGTGTGCGTTATTGTAAGTTATGGTTTTAATCACCTTTGCATATGGTATCGCTGCCCAGTTGACTAGAATAAGAACCTCACAAACTGTTGATTTTCTTGAATTTTCATGTTAGTGGTCACTATTTTACTCAGATTGCTGCAAAGCAAACTAAAACATTCATGATCATGAGTGCTTAGTTTGCTTTGCTTTGTTGTATTGAACGTATGTTAAGTTGTACTTAAAAAGAGAAGGAAAAAAAACACTTGACATAGTAATAGAGAAATGCTAGTATCAGTGCAAGGCTCATCATTATACACATGAGAAAGATTTTATATTGTTCCACCAAATGGATAAAATGTACAATTGTACAAAACACTATTTTGGGGTCTTTTTTAACTTCTTCCTTTGCAGTTTCAGGATACAAAATGGATTATGACTGTATACAATAAACTCTATGGTTAGAAAAGCTGCTTTGCTAATTGGACTGGTGCTGACGTCACTACATACTGTGTGCATCAAGAGGAGGTAAGTACCGTATTTTTCGGACTATAAGCCGCTACTTTTTTCCCACGTTTTGAACCATGCGGCTTATAGCCCGGTGCGGCGTTTCTGTGGATTTTTCTTTAACCACCAGGGGGCTCTTTAGCAGGATATGAATCATGGGACGTCAAAGTTGGAAATCAAAGAAGAAAGCGCCAACAAGTGCTAGCAGCAGGCACAAAAGAGATTTTTTTCAAACTCCCTCATCATGGAAACCACAAAAAGAACTTCCTATGATGCCGCTTTTAAGTTGAGGGCTATCGACCTGGCACTACAGGAGGGAAATAGAGCCGCTGCACGTAAGCTCGGCGTGAACGAATCAATGGTGAATTGACTTGTTATAACTCAAATTTGGGGTTGTCTGTCCCCCTCTGCTGAGTGCCGAGTAATTGTGGAAAACCGAGAGCGGCGGAGATACCAGCGGCTTATAGCCCGGTGCGGCTTATATATGTACGTTTCCAGTTTTTTCCAAAAAATTTGTAGGTGCGGCTTATAGTATGGTGCGCTCTATAGTCCGGAAAATACGGTAATCATTTTCTGCTCTGCCCAGAATGTTGTGCATTCTTTTTACTTCAGAAGGCAACTTATGAAAGTGTAATTTCCACACGCTGTCAAACTCAAAGCTGTCATCATTGCTCTAGTCCAATCATCTTTCTGTCTACAACAAGCGGGAGGGGAGGGGCCACGGACACACTGCACAGTACATAAACACCAGAGAGGGAGAGGTTCCTGCAAAGTTCGCTCGGAGACAGGAAAGAGCTAGAGGAAGTTGTGCTTTACATAGAGGCTACATGTGGGAACAGTGAGGAAAATGAGTGACAGAAAACATAGTAAAGTTTGGACACATTTTAATGTGATAAAGAGGCAGAGTGTAGACTGCAAAGTTAAAATTTCAAATCGAGCAGGCTCCATGAACAACCTGCACAGACATATACAAACTGTTCATCCATCAGTGCAGTTGGAAGAACAAAACAGTGCAGGTCATTTCAGGCAGGAGAAACAGGATCAACCCCTCAAAGGCTCTTGGTTTTTCTGAGTGCCAATCTTTTGTTTTATGATTTGTATTTGGAGCACTCTATTCTATGTTGAGAATGTAAAGAAACATTTGAATTACTAATGTTTTTACATTAGTAATTCATTTTACACATTTTTTTTAAGTAAAATCTGAGGAGCCACTTAGCAGCTGAAAGAGCCGGCTGTTCTTTGGGAGCCAAGCCTAAAGAGCCGGCTCTCTGAAAAGCGCCTGAATACCCATCACTCTTGCCATCATATTGATACATGTTTTTATACTATCAGTATTGTATGCAACACATCATCTTTATCCTTTTATAACTTAGGTCAGTAAATATGATTAAATGATTACATTTCCTTTTTTATTGTGGTCTGTCAAATGTGATAGGTCCAAGCACTACCACGATCCAGAATTAGATAAGTGCAATAAAATTAATGGATGGCTGTCTGGTGGTCATAATGGCACAGATTACTAATACGGTGATGCTTGTTTCATGTTGTTCACACCAAATTCTGGCCCTCGAGTCCAAGTGCTGCAGCAGAAATCGAGACATTTTTTAAATCTTCTATTGTCTAATAAATTGGAAAAAAAAAAACATATTTTACGATTCTTACTATGGTTGCAACCTGCAAGTCTGTAGAGCAGCACCGTATGACCGTAACCTGAGTCTATGGGAGAATTCTGAAAAATCAAAATGCCTCAGAGAAGTACTGTTTAACTTACAGGGGAAAAAACTTTGCCAACTTTGCCTCTAAATACTTTTTCACAAACATTTTATGCAATGAGTTTTATGTCCTCATTAGCATTAAAAGTTCATTTAATAAAAACCTTAAAATAACTGACTGGAATTGATGCAGATGACTGCCAAGTAGTAAGCACTGCTTATAGAGGAACTTTGCATTTAGCAGACAATCCGATCAATAGTCTAAATGGAGATGCACAGTCTTGACTCTATGCTACTGATATGGTGCAGAAGTTGTTTTTTACTTTGTTTGTTTTTAAATACACCTCATGAGATTGTATCTGTTAGACCACAGCGTGTTGTTTTCCTGTTCAACAAATGTGTCTCACCACAACAGCTAACAGAAGCTGTGGGTGTAAGAGAGGTTTGTCTAGAAATTATTAATCAAAACAGTAGTACATACTGCACTTTTTTGCATGAATCATTGATTTTCTCAAAGTGATTTTAATCATTTCTGTACACATACTGCACCAAACCATGTAAGCAGATCAACATAATTTTAACTTGAGCGTTTTTTCTTGTTGTTTTGTGAGACTATCTTGTAGCAGCGTACACCACATTTGTCCCCAGCTCCCTCTGTGATACAGGCCTTCGAATTGCTGCTTTGGGATGGAAACTCAGCGCTGCATAGTTCATGGCATCAGAGTCCACACTCTGTAAATGAAAACATTTAAAGTCACTAATCTCACAGCATTAGATGTTGACCTCTCAACATCCACCAGGTCACAGGTAACTCATCTATGGTTAGTGTAGGGTTATAGTTACATTAACATTCACCCCGTTACAGAAATTGAATTTATATGGAACAACCAAATGGAAAATCCTGTTACAGAACAAGTACAAAAGGACAACATATTAGAGTCCATTTGAAGGCTAACAATTGATCTGAATCTGGAAATTTACATTATTTAATGAGGCCAAATCTGAGATGCATTGCTGGTGAATGGTGGATGTAAAAAGGTTAAAAAAACTGACACTTTATCAATAAATTAGTCTGAATCTAAAGTTAAGTTACCTCACTGTGCTGTGGATTCTGTCTCTCACCTTGAGCTAATTGATAAAAACAGTACATCTGTCAGTTATTCACTCAAAACATTTGGATGTTCAGTTTGAATTATATAATATTAGTATAACATACCTGCATACAGTTTCCTGATTTTGACAAGCAGACCAAATATGACCAGTAGAAGGAAAACAGTTAAAGAGCCCAGGATCACGTTCAATGGACTCTGCGAGCTATCTTCTACAAGAAACACAAATAAATTAAACTTTACATCTACATATTATTCTGTGTGTGTGTGTTTTTGAAGGTATTCAAAGGCTTTCTTGTTTTTAATAAATACAAAGAGAAAAAACTATGTTTTATAGTAAATACATAAAGACAAAACAACAATCTTACCTTGAACCTTTAAACTTGTTGCACTGTAAAGTATTAACTTTTCACTGCTGCGCTGTCCACAGAAATAAAGTCCAGAATCAGATAAATCCACTTGCTTGATCTTGAGAAACAGCACAGAGGTGTTGGATGTCATGTCGAATTTGCTATTTTGAAATCCATCATAGAAAGAAACATTGCTTTCAGACCTAATCATAGACGAGATCTCGCTAACATTGGGTCCGTTGGTCACTCTGAACCAGAATATGTGACCAATGTGACTGCTAAAGTTGGAGCACTGCAGTGTGACTTCTTCACCAGCCTGAACCTCCACAGTGTGAAACTGAAAGGCTGAGACAGAAATCCAACCTGGAACAAACAACAAGCATTCATAAACTTCAAACTCACCAGGCCTCAAACAGTGCCAGTTCTGCTGGAATACTGTGTAGAAGCAAGAGAAAAAAAAACTGATGGATATACTTACAGAAGGTGCAGAGTAAAACTGGCTTCAAGTTAAAGTTCACCATTGTGTGGACCACCACGACAATCTTACCAACTGAACTTTGCTACAGTAAAAGTGATCTATGTAAAGAGGCGGGCTGTTCTTTTATGTGTAGAGACGCTCAGACTGACAGTGACAGTGCCTTTACGTAAATGAGTGAAAACTGACATCTTTAAGATCGGGATATCATCATAATTATCTTTATTAAGATAACTTAGATAATTTTTTGCTAAAGTTTACATATCTGCAAAAAATGTCAGTCTGTATAATTTTATACAGTGTTAGTGATGGCCTTTGTAGCTGTACTAATCAGATGTTCATCATGCATCATTCATCACGTGAAGTGATGAATGATGCATGATGATAATATAACCAATAGTTAGTAAAACAGTGGCTCTTTAAAATGTACAATAACTAGTAGTTAGTAAGGGTTAGTAGGTTCATATGCATGTTAGTGTGACGCCTTCACCGGGTGTGGTTTTTGCTGTTGTCATATACAGCTATTGTTATTAAAGAGACGACGTGGACTATAGTGGTGCAGCTTGTCGAACTCCTCTTTATTCTTTTAGTGCCACCTGTGGATGTACAGCGCATTCTCACCAACAACTCCCGCACTACGGAAGCCTGTTGTGACATCTCACTACATCTCCCCCTTCCAGCAATAAGACACACATGCTTAACATTACATGGATGCTGTACACACATACTAACCAGTTAGAAAATAACATTTCTGAACACTAGGACATCGGGGTAGACTGCCCTCAGTCCGCAGTAACGTAGGGATTATTCTGCCCTCAATAGTTACTGTTCCTACCACTAGTATAAATCAATTTAAAGTCTTTTGTCCTTTTAGAGAACAGCTCACAGCTCCAACATCTATAATAAGTGAAACTTTATAGTGTACCAGTACAACTTCACTTTAACCCTTGTTTTTATTTTTCCCTTTTTGTTTTTCCTTTTTTTTTTTTTTTAAACAAATCAGTCTTCTATAGAAATAATAATAGAACTGTATGGCATGCAACAGAATTTGCCTTGTTAACCCCTGAATTTAGCAGAACAGTAAATTTAACAAATGTCTGAACTCAAGGTCTCACCTCTAAATAAGTCAGTGAACCGGAACACATGAAATACAGGACCTTGAGTAACTAAGTGTCTCTGTACCTGAGAGGAATTCTCACTACTCTACCCCGGGATGTAACTTGTGAACCCTTACATGGAGTGGAACCCTCCACCACGGGGCTCGACTGTCTCTGAGCAGGGCTTCTGGTTGGTTCCACTGGGGAACTGGGTGACTGCAGCTGATCCGATTGATCAGTGGACTGTGGGACGGCTTGCAGGTGTCTCCCATTCCGTCGCAGCACCGCTCCATTCTCTGTCTCCACCAAATAGGATCGTGGCTCGTGGCATTTGGTGATGACTCTAGCTGGGGTTTTCCAACCTTTTTCCCCGTCCAGTTTTATTCTGACATCCTGTCCAGGTTGTAGTGTGGGAAGGGGTTGTGCAGAGTGACGGCGGTCATGAAAAAAACGATAAGCTGTCTTTGTCTGGTCGTCCTTCTGCTGAACCTGTTGCCTGTCCACCAGAGTAACTTGCATTTTGTCCTCCAGCATTGGAAGTGTAGTTCTAATCTCTCTTCCAGTCATAAGCAACGCAGGGCTCACACCTGTGGCAGCACTCGGGGTTGCTCTATAGCACATCAGGGCGAGATGTGGGTCAGGCTGCTTCAGGATGTTTTTAGCAGTCTGAACTGCTCGTTCGGCAGCCCCGTTCGCCTGGGGATAATAGGGGCTAGAGGTTGTGTGCACAAATCCATACTCACGACAGAAGGCCTGGAACTCAGCAGATGAAAACTGAGTTGCATTGTCACTGACCAGTTCCAGTGGTATTCCCCACCTCACAAATATGCCCTTAAGTCGACAGATGACATCACGGCTGGATATAGAAGGCAGGCGAGCTATTTCAATGTCTCTGGAGTAATAGTCTGTCACGATGAGATAATTCTGTCCCTCAAACTCACACAGATCTGTAGCTATGCGCTGCCAGGGGCCCTCGGGCAGGGGCGTGGTCAGGAGAGGTTCACGCCTCTGGGTAGGTTTGTTTTCAATACAGAATTTGCACGATGACACTGTCTGTTTAATTTCAGCACTGATGCTCGGCCACCACACTGCCATCCTGGCACGTGCCCGGCACCGTGTTAGTCCCTGGTGTCCTTTATGCAAATCTGCCAACACTTCAGCTCTCTGTGCAGCAGGAATGACCAGCCGATCCTGATATAACACCAGTCCATCAGTTTCTGAGAGATGTGCTCTTGCAGAATAATAACGGTGCAGATGTGGGGACAGCCTTGTTTTGGGCGGCCATCCATTTCTGATGAAACCTGTAATCTGTTGCAGTTCATCATCAAGCTGAGTAGCCACACGGATCTTGCTGAGTCTTTCGGATGAGACAGGTGCATTCGCTACTATTGACTCTACATGACTCTGTAGTCTCATCACTCACGTGTTTCTGCGGTCTCCTGGATAGAGTGTCGGCCACCACCAGCTGTTTCCCTGGAACATGTTCAGCTTCCACATTGAACCTTAAAAGGCGCATCAGGAGTCTCTGGCACCTTGGAGGGGCTTTGTCAAGGTCATATGTATTTATGAGCGGCACCAGGGGTTTGTGGTCTGTTTGCAGGCGGAAACTGTCCATTCCCTGAACGTAGCGTGCAAATCGTTCACACGCCCACACGCCCGCCAAACACTCCTTCTCGATTTGAGAGTATCTCCTCTCGGCATCCGAAAGCGTGCGTGAGCAGAAGGCCACCGGCTTTAAGCCGTCTTCGTGTTGTTGTAGTAGCGCTGCTCCTAAGCCGTAGCTGCTTGCATCAGCGCTGATGACAGTTTTCCGATTTGCATCATAATATGCAAGTGCTGGGGCTGACACTAGCATGGCTTTGACAGCAGTGAACGCCTGTTCTTGCGGTTCGTCCCATACCCACTTGTTCTCTTTCCTCAACAGGCTGGTGATTGGGTGTAGTTTGGTGGAGAGGCCTGGTAGGAATCCCCCTACATAATTAATCAAGCCCAGAACTTGACGAAGCTCCTCCACATTTGTAGGACTCTGCATCCGCGTGATGGCTTCCACCTTAGTTGGGTCTGGTTTTATGCCCTCGGCACTGATGATGTGCCCGAAGTATCGAGTCTCTGATTTGCTGAAATGGCACTTTGCTTTGTTCAGCTTCAAGCCACTGTCCTTGACGGTCTTCAGGACTGCGTTCAAGCAGTTGTCGTGGTCCTCTTTGGTTGCTCCATAAACGAGTATGTCATCCATCACTACGACAACGCCTTTGTGAACGTTCAGCAAAGTGGATAGCTGTCTTTGAAAGATTTCTGGAGCTGACGTGATTCCAAATGGCAGCCGTCTGAAGCAGAATCTGCCGATGGGGGTTATGAATGTTGTCAGTCTCCTGCTGCCTGCATCCAGAGGGATCTGCCAAAATCCACAAGAAGCATCCAAGGTGGAAAACACTTTGGCCCCAGCCAGCTTCGGGGCAATGTCTTCCAAAGTTGGCAAGATGGCACGCTCTCGTTTTACTGCTTTATTTAAGCGTTTAAGATCCACGCACACTCTTACTTGATCTCTGTTTTTCTTTTCAACAGGAACCATCGGGGCGCACCAATCAGTGGGCTCAGTGACCTCTTCTATTATGCCCAAAGCTAGCATGCGCTTCAGTTCTGTTTCAACCTTAGCAAGAAGGGGAAATGGGACACGACGTGGCGTTGTCAGGCTGTAGGGCTCTGCATTTGCTTGTAGTTCGATTTTAACAGGGTCGCATTTAAGCAGGCCAATTTCTCCAAAAATGTCCTCTAGGAGGTCTGTGTCTATGTTGTCAATCCTCTTAACCAAACCCATCCTCCTAGCAACACTCCCTCCCAGCAGGTTATGTGCATAAGGTCCCTTGATACAGTTGACAGTTGACAGGAACATGGCGCCCTCCGTGGCAGACGTGTTTGCGACGCGCTCCCTACACCAATTGTATTTGTTGTTTATTCTAGTGCTAGTTTGTGTGGCTAATATTCAGTGCTTGTACTCAAGGATCACGTACAGCAGAGAAACACTATTGGACATTGGAAAAGTTTCCCATGGGCTTAGCTTAGACCTTTTGGACCATAGCCTTCTTCTGTGTTTGGATCATGCCAGCTCCAGCCAGCAGGCTGTAACACCACGATCACGCTCAGGCAGGCAGAGCAGCCGACAACGAGCGCATCCAAGACGGAAGCGTGGCAAGAGAGGAGGGCTACATGCTAAACTAAAGGCTAGAGCCACACGACCACCATTGCCTAGCCTTTTGGTAGCTAATGTCTGCTCTCTCGAAAACAAGATGGACGAGCTGAGAGCTAGGACAATAGCTCAGCGGGAGATCAGGGAGTGCTGTGCTCTGATCTTCACGGAAACCTGGATCACTGCAACTACGCCGGACTCGGCCATTCAACTACAGACCCACTCAGTGCACCGCGGAGACCGCACATCTGCCTCGGGTAAAAACAAAGGTGGCGGTGTATGTGTTTATGTCAACAAGCGATGGTGTGTGGACGTTCAGGTGGTGGAGAAACACTGTTGTACTGACATCGAAGTGTTGATGGTGAAGTGCAGACCCTTTTATTTACCGAGGGAGTTCAGTGCTGTGTTAATGCTGGCTGTTTATATCCCGCCGCGAGCCGATCGGACCACAGCGCTAGGAGTACTGCACGACATCATCAGCAAACATGAGACCGCCCACCCAGATGCTGTGTTTGTTGTTGCAGGGGATTTTAACAATTGCAGCCTCAGGACTGTTCTCCCTAAGTTCCATCAACATGTGAGCTTTCCCACAAGGAATAACAACATTCTGGATCACGTGTACAGCAATGTGAAGGATGCATACAAGGCTGTGCCCCGCCCACATTTTGGACAGTCCGACCATATTTCTGTGTTCCTCTATCCAAAGTACAGGCAGCTCCTCAAACAAGCCCCCCCAGCAATTAAAACCATTAAAGTTTGGAGTGAAGAGACTGATCTCGTGCTTCAGAACTGCTTTAATGCCACAAACTGGGATGTGTTTAAGAATGCTGCTCTGAGAGAGGACAGTTCTGTGGATTTAGAGGAATATGCATCAGTGGTTACCAGTTATATCAGCACATGCATTGATAATATTGTCCCCACCAAATGCTGCAAGATATATCCCAACCAGAAACCATGGATGAACTGTGAGGTACGCTCCATGCTGCATGCACGCTCAACTGCATTTGCCTCTGGTGACACGGAGGGCTACAGAAAGACCAGATATGACCTACGTAGATCCATCAGGGAAGCCAAGAGGCAGTACAGACTGAAGCTGGAGGGATATTACAAACACTCTGATTCCCGACGCATGTGGCAGGGCTTGCAACACATCACTGACTTTCAGCAGAGGAACAGCAGGATCACAGCCTGCAACAACGCCCTACCAGATGAGTTGAACCAGTTCTATGCTCGCTTTGACACCCTCAACTCCATCCAACGTAGAGAGATTCTACTACCGGAGGCAACACAGAGCTCTTCACCCACTGTAACATCGACTCAGGTGTGCAAGGCCCTGAGGAGGACCAACCCCCGAAAAGCACCTGGCCCCGACAACATCCCTGGCCGTGCTCTGAGGGTCTGCTCTTCAGAGCTGGCCGAGGTTTTTACAGATATTTTTAATTTGTCCCTCTCCCAATCATCTGTGCCCACATGCTTCAAGTCCACCACTATAGTGCCCCTCCCCAAGAAAACCAACACAACCTCTTTGAATGACCATCGTCCCATTGCACTCACTTCACTTGTAATGAAGTGCTTTGAGAGGATGGTCATGTCCCATATTAAAGGATCCATTCCGGACACATTAGATCCCCTGCAATTTGCATACCGTCAGAACCGTTCAACTGATGATGCTGTTAATGCAGCCATCCATACAGCCCTCTCACACCTTGAAAATAAGGACACTTATGTTCGAATGCTGTTTATAGACTACAGTTCAGCTTTCAACACTGTCATCCCAAGCAGGCTGGTTGAAAAGCTGTTCACCCTCGGAATACCATCCTCCCTCTGCCGCTGGGTCTTGGACTTCCTTACAGACAGACCTCAGGCAGTCAGAGTTGGTACCAGGACATCAGAAACAAAGACAGTGAGCACTGGGACCCCACAAGGCTGTGTGCTTAGTCCTCTCCTGTACACCCTCTTCACCTACGACTGCATCCCCTCCCAAAGCAACACCTCCATCGTCAAGTTTGCTGACGACACCACCGTCATTGGGCTGATTACTGGGGGAGAGGAAGCAGCTTACAGGGAAGAGGTGGCCCAGCTGGTGTCCTGGTGCCAGGAAAATAATCTCTCCTTAAATACAGAGAAGACTAAGGAGATGATTATTGACCCGAGGAAGAGAAGAGACCAGCATGCTCCATTATTCATCAACGGGACTCAGGTGGAGAGAGTGAAGACTTTCAAATTCCTTGGCACCCACATCAGTGAAGACCTCACCTGGACCTACAACACAGCACAGACTGTCAAGAAAGCTCAGCAGAGACTCTTCTTCTTAAGGAAACTGAGTAAATTCGGATTATCCCCTAAGCTCCTCAGCAACTTTTACAGATGCACTGTGGAGAGCATCCTGACAAACTCCATCACGGTGTGGTATGGAAACTGCACCAGTCAGGACAGGAAGGCTCTCCAGCGTGTCATCAAAACAGCACAATTCATCTGTGGAGCTGCCTTCCCATCACTACAGGACACTTATAATACCCGGGTAATAAAGAGGGCACACAACATCATCAAGGACCGTACCCACCCACAGCACACACTGTTCACACTCCTGCCGTCTGGCAGACGTTACAGGAGTGTAAAAGCAAGAACAACCAGACTAAAAAACAGTTTCTATCCACAGGCCATCAGGCTACTGAACCACTGACTGATTACCAAACTGTGATTACCTGCCTTTCTTTCATCTGTATATATCTGTATATATTGCACTTGCTTTATTATTTATTTATTTTTATTTTCTACTTTTACTTTCCTAATATACTAGTTCTTAAATTTTATTTTAACTTAGTTGCTTATTTCAATTGTTTGTAAAGCAGTCGCAAGTAAGAATTTCATTGCTCAGCATAACCACAGTGTTTTGCGGTGTACATGACAATAAACTTCTTGAATCTTGAATCTTGAATCTTGAATCTTTATGACAGTGACCCAGAACCGGTATTTCTGTCCTTTAAACTGAGTCGTGGCCAGAAACTCGCCCACACATTGGACTTCACCCCCTGGGCTGATGACAAGTGGCATTTTACCTGCAGTGACCATTCTTGGGCTGCTTGGCAGTCTGTTGAATGCAGCCTGTGACATTACTGTAATGTCAGCACCTGTGTCAATTTTAAATTTGACAATACAGCCATTTATGGGTAACTCCACATGCCACTCATTTTCTGAATCTGGCTGCTCGATTATAGCTGGCTTAGTATCGATTACTGCTCCAAGAAAAAACATGTCGTCCCTGTCGGCTAGGTTATCTGAAGCCACTGTCACCTCTTTCAGCATTTTTGTTTTGCACACTGCTTCAAAGTGTCCCGTTTTATTGCATTTTTGGCACCTTTTGTTCTTGGCTGGGCAGGCCTGCGTTTTCCCATGTTGTCTGTTACAGCGAGAGCATGGAACTGGATTTTTGGACTCACCGAAATCCTGCTTTCTCCGCCAGTGACCATCGTTTTTGCCCTTGTTTGTATGAAAATGCCGTCTCCCTTGACTCATGCCGTCCACAGCATGTTCTGCACACAGACTCGCGCTCTGCTGCTTGATTTGTTCGCTCTGGCGCGCTATTTGAATAGCTCGTTCAAGTGTGAGGTCTGCCTCGAGCTGCAGCTTTTGGGAAACATCACGGTCCAATATGCCGATCACGATCCTGTCTCGGATTTGTTCATCTTTGGTCCCTCCGAACTCACAATACTGTGCTAGCTCGTATAAACTTCTAACAAACGCTTCGACTGGCTCTCCGGCTTTCTGCACTCTCCTATGGAAGCACGCTCTGTCGTGAATAATATTCCGTTTTGGCACAAAATGGTCGCTAAATTTTGCCATTACCGTCATGTAGTCCAGCTCAGGATGAGTTTCTGCGGGTTCCTCATCTGAATCTTCTTGGTTCGTCTCCTCCTCGTACACGAACGAGTCGTAAATAGCCTCCGCCTCTCTTCCCATAGCGTAGAGAAGCGTGTTAACCTGTACTTCCCCGCTCTCTCTGTCCAGCTTTGATGCCACTCTGAAACGGTCGAAGCGACGGCGCCACATCGGCCATTCCGCCGGGCGGGAAAAGTCAAAGGGTTCTGGCGGTCCGAACTTTGCCATATCTCACTCCGTAGGCGTCCTGTCGCCCACTTCTGACACCATGTCATATACAGCTATTGTTATTAAAGAGACGACGTGGACTATAGTGGTGCAGCTTGTCGAACTCCTCTTTATTCTTTTAGTGCCACCTGTGGATGTACAGCGCATTCTCACCAACAACTCCCGCACTACGGAAGCCTGTTGTGACATCTCACTACAGCTGTCATAGCTTGAAATGTGCACCCTTGAGAGGTGTTCAGGTTTTGAGGTTGTCACCTTGCTACAGCAGAGTAGTCATGTCAGTTTTTCCAGTAGTGCATTGAAACAAATGTAAGGTTGATGTACCACAATTTCATTTAGTTTAATCTTTGAATCCAGGTGTTTTCAATCCCATTGCCGCTGGTGTTTAAAATCAAGCACATAGCAGTCTGCTTTACAAACATTTGTGATGAAATGGGTTCTGAAATTTCTTCCATTCTAGACATTTCATGATTAAGTTTAAGTGGTATTACTGCACAAAGTGGCACACCACATGATGTTACAGAGTGGAGTAGCTGAATTCTTCATCTTCACCTAATGCATAAAAGTTAGCAATGCTCTGCTGAAGCAATGACTGCGGAGTTTCAAACATCATCTGGTATAAATTTCAGTTACTACACTATATTGCCAGCAGTACTCACTCACACATCCAAATCATTGAATTCAGGTGGTCCAATCACTTCCATGGCCACAGATATATGAAATGAAGCACCTAGGCATGCAGACTGATTCTATAAACATTTGTGAAACAATGGGTCGCTCTCAGGAGCTCAGTGAATTCCAGCATGGTGCCGTGATAGGATGCCACCTGTGCAACAAAACGAGTCATGAAATTTCCTCACTACTAAATTTTTCACAGTGAGCTGTTAGTGGTATTATGATGATAGCCCTGTGACCAATGAATTTGAGGCAGGTGTGTTTTTTTTTTACCTGTCGTCTGGGGGTCCCAAAAAGGAACAGTCCTTTTTGGGACCATAGCTGGTTTGGACAGACTGCTAGCTGAAGGTAAATTTCACTTTTTACCATGTTAAAATTTTAATAACATTGTAGGAATAATAGCTGTGATGTGCATTATTAAGTGAAGCATATTAGATTGAGTACAGACACATTCTGTCTCTTTTTATATAAAAAAAAATGATAGTTTTTCATTTGTTGCCTCAGGGACGATATTGTTTGGACGATAACATGGATGGAGGGATACATTTATCAACATATTTTCTTTTGTTACTGCTACTATTACTCACTGGAAAGTGATGCACAAACATTTTAAGTAGCATAATTGAGCAGTTGGGCTATGACCTATTCTAATTTTATCCTTCATTATTCTGAGAACAAATGGCCTGTCTGATGACAATGAGTCTGTGGATGAAGTGGACAATGTAGATGCAGGTCAAGGTTCCTGGTGGTTGGCTGATGGGTGACTGGCCCAGGGCGGGGCATAGGTTCCAAGGGCCCAGTGGTGGTCAGGGTTTTGGGTGGTCATCTTGCGGGTCGCTGGGCTAAGGCAGGTTGTGAATCCCTGGGGCTTGCTGAAGGTCAGTTATCCAATTTTTCCAGGTGACAATGAGCCAGTTGTACCCGTGGTACAGTGGCAGCAATTTCCCCAAGCAACAGTGAGCACCAATCTCGAGCTAGGGCCACAGCAGCATGGTCTGTTTACACACCATCCATGCAGCCCATTAAGGGGGTAGGCCAGGACATTTTATGATTTGTATATTATCAGGGACCCGAAGCTAAAAAAAAAAAAAAAAAAAAATGGGTGAAATATGTTTTCCTCCTAAAATGAAAATTCATGGCATTAGGTATTACGCTGAAATCCTTTTACCCATTGTCAGACCCTACGCTGGTGCGGTGGGTTCTGGGCTCCTCCTGGTGCACAACAATGCCTGGCCTCATGTGGCAGTAGTATCAAGGCTGTTCCTGGAGGATGAAGGAACTGATACCAATGACTGAACCCTACACTTGCCTCACCGAAATCTGTTTTATTGAACAAAGAGTTCAACAAAGCACAAAGAGACAAAACGCAAAAGCCCCCCACGGTGTCCGTTTTGAGCGCATGCAGGTCAACAGGTGATAGAGGCAGGCAGAGACAAAGACTCTTGGGGCTTCTGAGATCTTCTATTTGTTTCTCAAATGGTGATCTAATCACTCTTTCTTTATTATGTCATATCTCCTGATCTTGGTTCTAGCTGTGTTTTAATTTCAAGCACCAATTACTTCCCTATTTTGGTCCAAATGATTCTCAAAAATAATTATACAGCTTGACATGCTTTTATTTAAAATCTAACCATTTTTATAATACTTAATGGAATCTGATGCTAGAGTGTCCTGACCTTTACTGACAGTTTTGCTTGACCTATTAAATTTATCCAGCCCTTCTTGGCATCTTGCCCCTCACGTGCCTGCATCTACTCAGCATTTTTTTGACACTTTTACTGCCCCAACTGTAAAAAGGATAAACCAATCAAACAATACTTTTAAATAAAAGAAAGCAGAAACAGAATAAAAGCATAACACTATAAAAGAGAAGAAGAATAGACTCATAAATCACACCATTTAAGTCAATATTTTTCAGTCAATATAATCAAAATGAGTCAAACACTATGATCATGAGTTGTTTATATTGTCATTAAGTGGAAAGATCTGGTTGAATGCTAATGCTGTCTTAATTCTCTCCTACTTGTCAGCATATGCAATTTTTGTACCTATAAAAATAAATAAATACTGCAGTATTCGGTTGGACACTTTTGTCATGCAGTTGGTTATATGAGGCATGTGAGGCCAGGGAGGAAGAAGCTGCCTTAAAAGCAGAGATTGTGCAGGGTGCTGACTTCAATCCCGCATTCTTTGGTGTGCTGTGCGAGCTTGTGTGGATGATGGCATGTGTGATCCATTCCAGGATTCTTCATCAGGGTTATGAAAACATTTATGCTGTGATTTTTTAGCCCTCTGTTCCAGTAGAAGCTTACTACCATTTGGATTTTGCACATTGTTGAACAGCTTTTTCAGTCTTTTGCTACTGTAAATCTTGGTAGCCTGCACAAATTACCAAAAGTGAAGACCTATGTGCAAAAAGTAAAAAGGTTTATTGTCAAAATTCAGTAAGATAAATTTTAATTCAAATTCAGTTCAATTTTATTTATATTGTGACAAATCATAACAAAAAGAAAAGAAACACCCCACAGCAGCCTAGGCCTATTGCAGCATACAGTATATCACAAAAGTGAGTACACCTCTCACATTTCTGCAGATATTTAAGTATATCTTTTCATGGGACAACACTGACAAAATGACACTTTGACACAATGAAAAGTAGTCTGTGTGCAGCTTATATAACAGTGTAAATTTATTCTTCCCTCAAAATAACTCAATATACAGCCATTAATGTCTAAACTAGCAGCAGCAACAAAAGTGAGTACACCCCTAAGAGACTACACCCGTAAATGTCCAAATTGAGCACTGCTTGTCATTTCCCCTCCAAAATGTCATGTGACTCGTTAGTGTTAGGTCTCAGGTGTGTATAGGGAGCAGGTGTGTTCAATTTTGTAGTACAGCTCTCACACTCTCTCATACTGGTCACTGAAAGTTCCAACATGGCAAAGAACTCTGTGAGGATCTTAAAAGACGAATTGTTGCTCTACATGAAGACTGTTATATAAGCTGCACACAAACTACTTTTCATTGTGTCAAAGTGTCATTTTGTCAGTGTTGTCCCATGAAAAGATATACTTAAATATCTGCAGACATGTGAGGGGTGTACTCACTTTTGTGATACATTGTAACTAGGGGCTCATTCAGGGTCACCTAATACAGCCCTAACTATAAGCTTGATCAAAAAGTTTTAAGCCTAATCTTAAAAATAGAGAGGGTGTCAGTCTCCTGAATCCAAACTGTTGGCTGGATCCACAGAAGAGGGGCCTGAAAGCTGAAGTCTCTGCCTCCCATTCTACTAAGTATGCTAGGAACCACAAGTAAGCTTGCAGTCTGAGAGTGAAGTGCTTTATTGGGGTGATATGGTACTATGAGGTCTTTAAGATAATATGGGGCCTGATTATTCAAGACCTTGTTTGCGAGAAGAACAATTGCTAATCTTTAAAGAACAGTTTAAAAGGTGTCACTAAACCAGAAAGACAGTAGCACTGTATAACCACAGCCATTATAAGACAAAGATGGGGCACTCAAAAGATTGTGAACTCAGTAACAATGTTTGCCAGGCAGACAGCACAGTGATATTTCTTCCTGTTCAACACCTGATCTCTTTCACTATTACACTGAGGCAATGTCACTCACTTTAACTACTAGTTTGGGTTATTTATCAAAGTCCTCCCTGGCATCTCCTCCATCAACCATCAATCACACTGGTTTGCTCTGAGATGAAGATCTAATGGAAGCCAATGGCGAGAGAGAGAGATGGCTAGAAAGTGAGAATCAAAGTATTAGCAGTTACTGCACATTTTTGCATGAATCTTTATTTGAAAAACAGATTTTCACAAGGTAGTTGCCATTTTTTCCACACGCTAACTGTGCCAAGCCCCACAAGCATATTAATGATAACTTCAACTCTGAGCCGATGTTTTCGCAGCAGCATACACCACATTTGCCTCCAGCTCCCTTTGTGGTTCAGGCCTTCTGATTTTTGGAAGGAAACTCAGTGCTGCGTAGTTCACGGCATCAGAGTCCACATTCTGTACCTGAAAATGTTTAATGTCACTAATCAAACAGCATTACATGTAAAATAACTGAACCAGATAATACATCAATAAATCAGTCTAAGGTTAATATAGGTTACCACTCTGTGCTGCGAATTCTGCCACTGGTCTTGAGCTTAACAACAGAAACAGTACATCTGTGAGTTAAACCCTCAAAACTTTAGCATCTGCAATTCAAATTAAAGCACATAAATACCTGTATGCAGTTTATAGATTTTGACAACAAGACCAAAGATGACCAGTAGAAGAAAAACAGTTAAACTGCCCATGATCACACTCGTCTGATTTGTTAATCCATCTACAAGAAAGTCAGATAAAAATGAATGTATGTTTAAAGTTTAAGATTAAGATTAAGATTAAGATAGATTAAGATAGTGTTTATTTGTCACATGCACAGTTATACACAGTACAATGCACAGTGAAATGTATTTTGTACCTGCAACCATATATACACACCCATATAAATAAGAAGAATAAAAATAAAAAAAAGTAATTCACACTATACACTATACTCTATATACTATACACTATACACACTTTTATAAATTATAATATTTACATTGTGCAATAATGGTCCAGTTAGGGCTCAGAGTTGAGCAGACGGATGGCTTGTGGGTAAAAACTCTTCTTCAACCTTTCAGTCTTAGCCCTCAGGCAGCGGTAACGCCGGCCTGATGGGAGCAGGGAGAAGAGAGAGTGTCCGGGGTGGCTGGGCTGTTTTAGGATCTTCATGGCCCTCAGCCTGCACTGCTTGGTGTAAATGTCCTGCAGGTTGGGGAGGGTGGTTCTGATGGTCCGTTCAGCTGAACGAACCACCCTTTTTAGGGCCATGAAGTCCTGCTTGGTGCAGTTTCCCATCCAGGTGGTGATGCTCCCACGCATGATGCTCTCAATGGTGCAGGTGTAAAAGTTCCTGAGCACCTTGAGTGGGAGCTTGAAGTCTCTCAGCCGCCTGAGGAGGTAGAGACGCTGTCTGGCCTTCTTCACTGTGATGTTTATGTGATGAGTCCAGGACAGGTCCTGTGAGATGGTCACTCCCAGGTATTTGAAAGTGTCCACTCTTTCCACCTCAGCACCACTGATGACAAGTGGATGGTAGTCCCTCTGCTGGTTCCTGCTGAAGTCCACGATCAGTTCCTTTGTTTTGCTGACGTTGAGCAGGAGGTGGTTCTCCTGGCACCAGTTCTCCAGGCGGGAGACCTCTCTCCCGCCTGGAGAGAGGTCTTTTTGAAAATTACTCAGCTGTATATCTCATTTTTTAAAATCTGAAACCCCAAAACACAAGAACAATCTGACCTTGAACCTTTAAATATGTTGCAGTGAAAACCTTTGGTCTTCCATTGTGCAACTCTCCACAGAAATAGAGCCCAGAGTCAGAAAAATCCACTCGTTTGATTATGAGAAATAGCACAGAGGTCCTGGATTCCATGTTAAATTTGTTATCTTGAAATCCATCACAGAATTTTACACCACTATAAGGGCTGGACATACAGAGATACAACTGGCATTGGATCTGTCGGCCAGTTTGAACAATGTAAAATTGTGAGACTGAAACAGACGTCCAACCTGAAACAAACAACAAGCATTTCTAAACAACACCTGTGACTTATGACTTATTATCAAATGTCAGTAAAGTTCAGTTCTGCTGGATTACTGCAGGATTACTGTACAGAAGCAACTGATTGCAACTAACGACTAAGAGAAAAGGTGAAGGTGTACGGAATACAGAGTAAAGCTGATATCAAGTTAAAGTTCACCATTGTGTGTACAATCACTGCACTGTTACTAACTGAATGGTGCTCCAGTACAAGTGATCTCTACGTAGAGGTGGGCTGTTCTTTTATGTATGTAAACTGACTGCACTGGTTGCAAACTGGCTGCACAAGTGCTTTTAGAAAAACAGTGCAAAGCTGCAACAAAAACAGGAAATCATTAATTCCTTGTTTGATTGAATTTTGAATAATCTTTGTAATGTTTTTGTAAAACTTTACATATCTACAAAAGGTGTTTGCATCAGTCTGTATAATTTTATTGAGAACGTTTTTTTTTCTGTTTTGTTTTTCCCATCAAACATATTTAAATAAAAGCTTATGAAGACCATTTATCACACTGTCACATTGTAGATATGGTAGTTGTAATACACGAGAAACAATTCCAATATATAACACTAATATTTAGGTCCTCGTTTTAATTTTATAACTGCTTACAGGGCATGATTAAGATTACTGACATCACAGTCCATGTGATTAAATTTTGATTAAACCAACAGCCCTATCATTATACACTCTATCTATCTATCTATCTATCTATCTATCTATCTATCTATCTATCTATCTATCTATCTATGGCAGTTAAATTTTGTATTTTGTTTAGTATTTTATAAACAGTTATGCAGTAATGAAGCCAGCTTCTCAATAAATTGCACACTGGCATGAATGTGCACATCATGCAAGTTAAGAAGAGTATAATAACTGCTATCTAACCACTATAATGATGATAATTAATTGATAACACTGGAGTAGGACATAATATTTTAGCAAGGCTTCATAGATTCAAATGCTCTGTGGCACCTTCACCAGGTGTGATTCTTATTTCGCATCCAATTAACTTTATTTCAATTAATTTTTCATTTAAATAGCTCCAAATCACAACACACAGTTGCCTCAAGGGGTTTTATATTGTAAGGTAAAGACAATACAATAATCCTTACATCACATCTTTAGCAGAATAAATGCTTAATAACCATGTAAGCTTCACATCACTATGGCATGTGTGTTTATGCAATTCCTAAATCAAGTGTTAAGTGGATCAGTACTCAGGAGCACTGTGAAGCAGTGCAATTTACCAAAGTAGGAGGTGATCACAACTAGTTTTGCTTAGTACATACAACAAATTCACTGAGCAGCTCTTCCAGATGAACTGGCTGAATCAATCTCCTTTGTTTTAGTAGCATAACAGTGAGGCACCTTACTCATCATGAAGAACTCCATTATGAGGTTAAGTGTAATTCATACTGTCACTTTTTAGGAGCAACTGTGCTCCTGCTTATTTATGCATTAACCCAATCAGCCAATCAATCAATCAATCAATCAATCAATCAATCAATCAATTAAAGATCTTTATTATCCCCTAAGGGCAATTGTTTCCACAGCCAGTAGTACAGTAATCCCAAAACAGTTATACCATGAAAACATACATAAAAACAAACATAAAAATAAATATTAAATCACAACAGATCATTTAAAAACCTAATCGCTGTTGGGACAAATGATTCCCTCAATCTATTTGTCCTACAACCTGGTACCCGATATCTGCGTCCAGAAGGAAGCAACTTAAACTCCTGGTGCAGTGGATGGTCTAAATCTGCTAGGATAAATCTTGCCTTTTTCACTGACCTCACCTTTTGTAGGTCAGTGAGGTTGCTTAGGGCTGTGTCAGCATACCTTTACAATTCCTAGCAGTTTATTTCTATTCTTAACATTTAAAAAACCAAACCAGCAGATGAGATTAAAAGTGATAACCGACTCAATAAAATAAGAGTAAAACATTTTCATAAAAGTTGAATCCACATTAAAACCACGGAGCTTCTGATAAAAATACATCCTCTGATGGGCCTTTTTACAAAGTGAGTCTACGTGGGCTTCAAAAGTCTGCCTGTTGTCAAGGATCGTTCCCAGATACTTATACTGGTCCACGACCTCAACATTTTCCCCAGAAATAGCCACAGGCACAATGACTGCACTGTGTTTTCTAAAATCAATGACCAACTCCTTTGTTTTAGAGACATTTATCTTTAAAAAGGAGGACACACACCAGTCAGTGAAATCCCTGACCACTGGTCTGTGATCTGGGTCATCACTGCTGAGACAGGAACGGGATCACAGAGTCATCAGCAAATTTTAAAATGTGGTTCTGTGGATACTGGCTGCGACAATCGTTAGTATATAAAATAAATAAAAGGGGTGAAAGAACACAGCCCTGAGGAGACCCAGTAGAAGAAAAGAGGACATTGGAAAGAACGCCGTTGACCCTCACCCTCTGAGAACGTACAGTTAAAAAGTCAATCAACCAACATATGAGGCCAGAATCAATACCATAAAAACACTGTAATTTCTTAGCCAAAATGTGTGGTTGAATACAGTTAGAAGCAGATGAGAAATCAACAAGAAGCAGCCTTGCAAAGGTTTTTGTGCCCCATTATTAAAACTTATATTTCGCAAGTTAATTAAACTTTTTACTGATTTGGAAATCCATGGTTTATAATTAGGAAATATAGTGATGGATTTCCTGGTCTGTAGCTGTTTAGGTCCTTTGGATGCTGAGTTTTAGGCACAGGAAGTAGACAAGATGTTTTCCACAGGTTGAACATGTGTCCAACTACCCCATATAGCTGGCCTGTGAAGTTTACATAATCTGTGAAGCACTGAGTGAGGCTGTGAGTGTCCTCCCCATCACACAATTTTTCATCCACTCTGTGGTTTTAAAACAGTCCCTCAAAGCCTCTTCAGACCAGTCACTAACAGCATGGCTGCTTCACCTATTTCCTCTGCACCTTCCTGCTCAGTGTGTCAAATGTTTAGTTACTACCAGTGATGTCAGTAACGCGCTACTTAGTAACGCGTTACTCTAATCTGACTACTTTTTCTCGGTAACAAGTAATCTAACGCGTTATTATTTGCAGTCCAGTAATCAGATTAAAGTTACTTATCCAAGTCAGTCACACATACAAATACAAAGTTAAGGTGGTGAGAAAAAAATAAAATCATTTTTTTTACACTTTTACCTTTCCGGTCTATACACTCCAAAACCACAAGGAGTTGAGCCATGAAATTTGGCATATATGTTCTTTACTCTTCAAAGATGTGCAACACAGTATTCATATTCCTGGATATTTAGTACCCTTTGAACACTTTGACAGCATTTATCTGAAGTGGAGAGTTAACAACATGGAGGATTTCAGGCTGCTAATACTTATATATGCTAATATATGCTAATTATATGCACTCTTTTTCTCATGCCTGATTGGCTCAGCCTAGTCATGTGATCATATTGTGCTGTGTGATTGCCTATACCTACTTAACTATTAGAAAGATGGAGACGAGAGGGTCAAGGCATTATGGAGCCAGATCCCAGCTCCCAGCCAAAACAGTTCGCTGATAGTGATGGATGTTTGTCAGCGGTCGTGGTACGCCAGATCCAGCTCACACAAATCCCAGAGAGGGCTGTGGGGAAAAGCATCTGTCACACATTGTACCGGAGAGATATGATTACCAGCCTCAAGGCCGGCTAGGGAGCCGAATTTCTGATAATTCAGATGTAGTTTTGGAACAGGCTGCTTGTTATTTTCAGTTCACTGGGGAACCCATTCAGTGAATCCAATAATCCAAATTATTCAGTTTCCGTCCTCGCTATGCAGAATCATTTGTCAAATCTAACCCCTTTTGCCAGCGAGCACGTTCACAGCTGGACTACGCATCCAGCTTGCGGCTCAGGTCCAACAGGCTCTGAGTCTGAGTCTGTACGGCTCTGCACAGCCCATCTGGTTGTGCAGTCTTGGCAGATGTTGAACTGCTGCCCAGATTTTCTTAATTTCCCAGTAAATCAGGTGTCCTCCAAGCCCAGACAGAAGAGATCCTGTTACCAAAAAGCCAAATATGTTGAAGGAATTGATTATTGCAGATTTATGAAATTTAAGGCTCATTGCAGAGGTGCACTGTTCTGATCAGGGAAAGAAGGTTAAGAAGTCTGAGGGGGATCATTTCTCCCCTGCATACAGCTGAGAGGTGCAAGGCAGAGGAGCAGTTGGGGTAATATAACTGGCAGAAACTGATAGAAAGAAGAAGTTGGCTGCGAGGGACAACAATTCCTTATAAGGGCATGTTGCCAGGGGCATAAAAAAGGGACACGCGAACAGACAGACAGATTGCACGGTCCATCTGGGATGGAGAAAGTGTAAACGCGGTAAGGGAATATTGTTCTGCAATCTCCAAGCATGCTTGTTTAATTCTGCATTATTTTTGGGCCTTCATGTATTATGTGTGGTGATTAATAAATTTTAAGAATGAAACTGAGAGTCTGACCTTTACCTTCCTTTATCAACGGACCCAGGGGGAATGCGACGGAGGAATCCTGATTTCCCATAATGTATACATCTTCCATGTCCTCAACTGCCAGCGCTGAGAGACACACAGGTCTCCGCGTGCTCCATGAATCAAAGACGTATCCAACTGGGTCAGTACCACTAGGACAAGTAGGCTCCCCTTTCCTGATATCATAGTGGAAAAAATAGAATTAGTGGTGTTGAGGGCCCAGTTTGCCATATCCATGTTGCTTCTTAATCTTGTTCTTATTCAGTCAATGTGTAAGAGACGCATTTAAAGCAAGTGGCAAGCAGGAGAGCATAGGTAAAGTCTAGAATATGTGGGATGCAAAAGTGCATCCCACATATTCTGGTTTGAATTACACAAAGTCAGCATACTTCAGTTTGTTTTGCACTCCTTACCTTTAAATCTAACCTCTCTTCTTCCTCTCCTGTCCTCTTTCTCCATCTCTGAGTGAACTTCTCTCTCTTTGCTCTCCCTGGAAATACAGCAGCTCTTCTTTTAGCTAGCAGACACACTGTGTGACAAACTGCACACACTTTTTGTGTTTGCTGATATTTGTTGAGCATTTAGAAACATTGTATTTACCTGCCACACGTTGCTTCCTTTATGCTCGTTCCTCTTCAGTAGCGCTAGCTAAGCTGTTTAGGTTCAGATACTTGTGTAAAAATTCTCCTGGATGTTATGTAAACAGATGCTCTAGGCCCCCACTTGTCCCAGTCTTTGTGACCTGTGTGAACTGGTATCCTGGCAACCAAGGCTGACTATTCCACCTCATCATGAACATTATCATGAACTGCTGGCCAAGGGGGGCGAGCTGGCTTGCCTCCACAGTACCCTGGCCTCACTCGCCTCCGCTGGCACATCCCCTCCCCACCCCACCCTAATGCTCCCATGCAGTTTATGTGCTTCTATGCTTTGCAGAGGTTTTTGCAATCTCGTATTGTGCCCCGGGCGGCTCTGTGGGGCTTGGGGGGGGGGGGGGGGGGGGGGCATAGTATGAGATGACTTTTTTCTCCTCACCTAACCCTCTGTGTTTTCGCTGTTGTTTTCATCCTTTGTAACGGCAGTGCCTCTCATGACGGCAGCAAAGGCCGCAGAACACTTATCTCCCTATGTTTGTCTGTTGTTTTTCTTTTCTTGGGTGGGTGTTCTGTATAATTTCCCCATTGTGGGACCAATAAAATCTGATTCATTCATTCTTTTAACACTGTTGGACAACAGCCAAAGTTGTTGAAGTGACTTGGGGTAAAAAGGCAAAGTATTTGGAGGGGTGGGGCGTTCAGATGAGGGAGTGACAGTTTCCCACAAGGGGCCAGGTGGTCCTTGACCCAGGACCACTATGTATGGGTGTTGGTGTGATGTTTGTTGTTGTCTTCTGTGTGTGTGGTCAGGGGGGTGGGGTCACTTAAGGTCCTGGACCTGCTTTCCCTGCCTTGCGGTTGGCTGTAGGGAACTGGAGTGCTCAATTAGCCTGTAGTTAGCTGGCTCTCTCTCTCCGGGGGTAGTGTTCTAGATCCCGATCACATATATCCTGACCCTTCTCCTCCTCCCACTCAATCAAACAACACATCACACACACATGTAGGTTCTTGGAGGGCAGGTGTGTCACACAGTGATTAGTGGGTGGAGCTTCTGAGGTGGCCCCACTTGTCTCTTCACTGCTGCTTGCTCCTCAATTTTATTTACATCTTAGACATTTCTGTCAACTTTTGAGGTGCACAATTAAGTACCTCGTGTCAAGAGTACAATGGCAGTACAATGGTAGATATATCTCCAAGAACAGTCATGAGTGATTGCTAAACTGCTCAGTTCAGCAGTCATTCACCTCAAAATTGATTGAATTTATATAGATATGAAGCGCATTGACATTACAGTTAAAAAAAATATTTTAAATGTTTGTTTCATTTATATTTCTTAAAAATTGTTACAACCCTCAGCTGTCCTTAGTCCTCACAGTTTCAACTCTTCCTATCGAACAAGTCACATCTCAGTAAAGACACTTAAACCACATTGCCTAACGGTAGCATGACCGCAGATGCTCGTCTCTGGATGAGTGATTTGGAACGATCATTTCGTTGTGTGCACAATGAGTTGAATCTAATCTAATAAACAGACATCAGTGTCCTTATTCTTCCTTCTTCAATCACAAATCTTATTCTTCAGAATAGGGTCTTAGATACAAAATGAAAAGTAAAAGTAACACCTCCACCCACAGGTCTCACAAACAGCAGAGGAAAAAAAAGGCATCAGTTCCACTCTGAGCTGCAGTTCAGTTGCCACCCGAATCTATCTGGTGGCAGCATACACAACATTTGTCTCTGGCTCTCTTCTTTGTGGCTTTCGACCAAAAGTCACTGTGGCATAGTTCACTTCACCAGAGCCCAGATTCTGTAAAATATGTAAAGTGAGGCTTACAGAGAGAAAATTTAGTTTTGCTATGATGCAATATTTTATATGTGTATAGAAGGAAACACTGAAGCTGGACTCACCTCACTCTCTTGTTTCTCACCCTCAGCTTTAGGACATAAATACAGAATACATTTGGTCAGAAAACTATTGATCATGAAATCCTTTGGTACCATTTTCTAATTAGATGCAGTTTGTAAGAGTTTTAAATTATGCCAGATTTAATTAAGTTCATTTATCACATCTTCACATCTGATCGGTAGTTTATGTGTACATTAAAAAAAATGACGTCTGTCTCAGTCTACTTTATGTCACATGCAAGTTCTCAAATGTTTTTTATGGTAAACATTACAATTGCAGGTTAACAGGGCAATGTTGATGTTACTTATTCTGTAATTTGGAGGTGCAGATCTTCATTCTGTTTGACTGTGATGCAGTTATAAAGGTTTCTCACCTTAAAGTTGTGGTTTGAAGGTTAGAAACTTAATAAAGGGCTACAATTTTATATGGTTAGTCTTGCCACTTGGCAGTGATCCTGCATTTGGGCAGTTATTTTGAACCATTATCTTAATTACTTTTTATTTTAATGGCCACTGGGACATGAAAATTGCATACAAATCACCAATCAAATCTCCATCCATTCTCTTCCACTTATCCTGTTCGGGGTCACAGGGGGGCTGGAGCCTATCTCAGCTGTCATAGTGTGAAAGGCAGGGTACACCCTATACAGGTCGCCAGCCTGTCGCAGGGCCAACCCAGAGAGACAGACAACCATTCACATCTATGGGCAATTTAGAATCACCAATTAGCAAACTCCACTAACTGCATGTCTTTGGACTGTGAGAGGAAACCCACGCAGACATGGGGAGAACATGCAAACTCCACAAAGAAAGGCCCTTGAGGTGGATTCAACCCAAAGGTTTTACAAATCATCATTATTGTTGCTGAACTCTCCCATAGAGTTTATTCAGGATTCTTAAAGCTTCCCGCAGTGACTCATGGATCACGGATCATTCAAGACCTCCCACAATATTTTTGTTCCATGAATGTATAAAAACTATAGCTGATTGTAGTATATGTGTGTATTTTTGTATGTTCCTTATCTCCTATTAGCCAAGTGGACCAATCTTGATGAAACTTTACAGAAAAAGTGCACTGTGAGTGCCAACACCTACATGGTGTATACAAATATTTTCTACACAGATACAAACAAGGTTGTATCTTTGGTATCTGTTCCCTTAACAAGCAGGACGCAGCAATGTTGGCTGCAGAGAAATAATAACAGTCTGCCTCTAAAAAGCTGCACAGTTCACCTTTGAATCTGGTACAGTAGCAGTGATAGAGCCAAAGTGTGGTAGGCATGGTATTCCTTTTTTTTTGGGACATGTTTCACTTTTTCACTTTGAGAGACTGGTTAAAAAATACCCTTTGTTAACTGGCTGCACCCAGTCTATCTTCAGTGATTCCCTCACACACTCAAATAAATGGTATATCTAAAAAAGTTACTGTAATAGTAAACACTACATGTACACGTAGACTAAAAAGCACAGTCCTCCTAATAGTTCCTCTCTGATGCGCAGCTTATATTCGGAAGTGCTACATATGTCCCACGGACAGGACGTGACGGGGCGTGGCCAGTCAAATTTTAACGTCTTTAAGACCAGATCACCTAGCAACTCACTAAGGGTTAGGATTGGTTGTAAGGTCAGGATGACATCAACTTGTTTTAATGGAAATTTTGCCTGTTTGTCATATCACAACAGAAAAGCTTATGGAAAAAAACAGATCAGCAACGTCAACATGGATTTTTTAGACTTGAAAACTGACAATTTCCAGTTTCTGGAATTATTTTTAACATGTGAAAACACAACCAAACATAACCATAACCGTGAATGGATCACCTGAGACAGAGATTAACAGGTTAAACGGCAACCCTGAACATTTAAATAATAAAGCCAGTTTAACAGCTTGTAAATCCTTTAAAAGAGTAGTTTATTAGACGCGCCACCATTTTGAAAATGCAGACTCAAATAATAAAGCCAGAGTTGTACCTTTCTGACGTTTCTGGATTTCAAAGATCAGTCCAATGATGACCATTATGAGGAAAACAGTCAGCACACCCAGGATCCCAACTACCAGCTCGATTGTACCATTAGACTTCTCTGCAACAAAAATCATTACATCTGAGTATTTTTTTAAGGTTCTTGACATCTGGCCAGCAACTGGCAGAAAGAAATCTTACTTTCAGAATCGCTGTGGATTTCATAATCATCTCCTTTTTCTGATGAAATGGGGACAAAATGAGATGGGTGAAAAAAAATGTAATCTTGATGATGCATCATTATCACATTTTGCTTTTTAAATAGCTATATTTTGTATTGGTATCAAAAGAATTGTTGTAAGAAGTAATGAATTATGAATCTTACCTTTAACTTTTAATTGTATCACATTAAAAACTGGGCATGCACTTGCATAAAATCCACAGAAATAAAGCCCAGAGTCAGATCCATGCACATGTTTGATTTTGAGGAAGATGGTTGAGATGTTGGAACTCATTTCAAATGATCCACTTTGAAATCCTTCACAGTTTGACACACGTTTATTAGCACTAAACATGGTAGCGATACAGCTGGTTTTGCTGGCCAGTCTGAACCAGAATATCAGGGAATCATAAACGGATGTGTTGGAGCACTGCAGCGTGACGTCCTCACCTGCATGGACCTCCACATTCTGAGAGACTGACACAGCTATACCATCTGAAACTGAGACAACAAACAATTTAATTTCAACTGACGAAAAGATGGAGGAACAATTCCTTTGAATAATTTCTACAGTTCAGAGTAATTCAAGTCAAATACTCACTGAAGCTGCAGAAAAGTAAAGCTGTTATCAAGGTGAAGCTCTTCATGGTGAATGACTGCAACAAAGCAATGTCCGCTAATGAACTGTGCTCCAGTAAGTGTGCTTTCAATATAAGGAGGCGGGGTGTGTCTCTTTTCAGAATGGTAGTGATACATTTTATTCAGATCATGTTGTTTTGCAGCATGTTTACAATAGGAGTCATTGTTATGTAATAAAGTCATGTCCTAGTTTAAAATAAAACTTTTTTGACCTCATGATGGAGCAGACTTTTTTCTGGAAAACTTTGTTTTTATTTACCCTTTTTATGGTGTTTATGTTTGGAGACTGCGAGAGTGGCCACGCTCCTATTGTTTACTCTCGGGACCAGCTGATCTCCATCGGGTGCTCCGCTGTGCCTACTCCTGCAGAACGACTCGATATTCCCCGCGAACTGAGAAGGAAGAGACGCGGGAGACGTGCGGGCATAGGTCGTCGTTGCCAGGGGAGAAGGTACAGGCCCGTCATCCCGTCCATCATCATGGGAAACGTGAGATCTCTTCCCAACAAAGTGGACGAGCTGGCGGCGCTAACGCGACATCAAAGGAGCTACCGGGAGAGCAGCCTCATGTGCCTGACGGAGACGTGGCTAACCGAGCTAACCCCGGACTCACACATAAACATGGACGGCTTTCATTTGATCCGTGCCGACAGAACCAAGGAGAGTGGTAAGAAGAGGGGCGGGGTCTGGCTGTGTTTGTAAACGATAGATGGTGCAACTCCAGACATCTAACCATCAAAGATGGTTAGATGTCGCCTTGAGGCGACAGTTTGTTGTGATTTGGCGCTATATAAATAAAATTGAATTGAATTGAATTGAATTGAATTGAATTGAATTGAATTGAATTGAATTGAATTGAATTGAAAGAGACGCTCTGCAGTAAGGACATTGAACTGCTCGCTGTTGGTATGAGACCGCACTATCTTCCTCGGGAGTTTTCACATGTTATTGTGATAACTGTGTATGTGCCGCCCTCTGCTAACGCTGCTGCAGCCTGCGATGTCCTCCATGCTACTACCAGCAGACTCCAAACACAGCACCCACAGGCCCTCTTTCTGATCTCAGGGGACTTTAACCACGTCTCCCTGTCCTCCACTCTCCCCACCTTCACCCAGTATGTCACCTGCCACACCAGGAATACCAACACACTGGATCTACTGTATGCCAACATCAAGGAGGCATACAGCTCATCACCTCTGCCTCCCCTGGGGGGCTCAGATCACAACCTGGTTCATCTCCAGCCTGTGTACAAACCCTTGGTACACAGAGAACCAGTTGTGACACACACAGTGAAGAAATGGTCTGAGGAGACTGAAGAAGCTCTGAGAGACTGCTTTAGCTCCACTGTGTGGGAAGAGCTTTGTGCCCCTCATGGGGAGGACATCGACAGCATCACGGACTGCATCACTGATTACATCAATTTCTGCGTGGAAAACACTGTGCCCACCAGGAGGGTACGGTGTTTTTCAAACAACAAACCCTGGATCAACTCTGAAATAAAGGCTCTCCTGAAGGAGAAGAAGAGAGCCTTTAGATCAGGAAATAAGGAGGAGCTGAGAGCCGTGCAGAAGGATCTGAGAAGGAAAATCAGGGATGGAAAAAACATCTACAGGAAGAAGATGGAGGACCAGCTACAGCAGAGCAACATCAGTGGGGTTTGGAGGAGTTTGAACTCAATTTCAGGCCACAAACCAAGCCCTAGGGTTGTGGGAGACTTAGAGTGGGTTAACAACCTGAACCAGTTCTTTAACAGGTTTGACCAGCCACCCACCCCTCCCCCAGCCCAGTCGTCCCTGCTGTCAGCCCCACCATCTTTAATGACTGCCAACCTTTCTTCTTCTTGGGACCTCACACCTCTCAGCTCTCAGCCATCACCCACCCCCTTCACTTCTGAGGACTCCATCTCACAACCCCCATCCCCCACCTCCATCTTGTCCCTCTCAACTCATCATGTGAGGAAGGAGCTACGTAAGATCAAGGTGCGAAAGGCTGCTGGTCCAGACGGCATCAGCTCCAGGCTCCTGAGGTGCTGCGCAGATCAGCTGTGTGGCATCATGGGATACATGTTCAACCTGAGCTTGAAGCTGGGGAAAGTACCACAACTGTGGAAGACCTCCTGTGTGGTACCGGTACCAAAGACCAAACATCCAAAGGATCTTAGCAGCTACAGGCCGGTAGCCCTGACATCGCATCTAATGAAGACCCTCGAGAGGCTGGTCCTCAACCATCTACGCCTCATGGTGTCGTCTTCGTTGGACCCGCTGCAGTTCGCCTACCGGCCTGGCATCGGGGTGGATGACGCCATCATCTACCTCCTGCACCAAGCTCTGACCCACCTGGAGAAGCCTGGAAGCACTGTGAGGATCATGTTCTTTGATTTCTCCAGTGCTTTTAACACCATCCAGCCAGGACTTCTGAGAGACAAGCTGGAACTGTCAGGAGTGGACCACCACATCTCCGAGTGGATACTGGACTACCTCACTGACCGCCCACAGTACGTGAGGACACAGGGCTGTGTCTCTGACAGGCTGGTCTGCAGTACGGGGGCCCCACAGGGAACTGTGCTGGCACCGTTCCTCTTCACCCTCTACACTGCAGACTTCTCCATCAACTCCCCACGCTGCCATCTGCAGAAGTTCTCTGACGACTCTGCCATAGTTGGCCTCATCACAGGTGAGGATGACTCAGAGTACAGACAGTGGACTCAGGACTTTGTGGACTGGTGCCAGCGGAACCACCTCCTGATCAACGCCGCTAAAACCAAGGAGCTGGTGGTGGATTTCCGCAGGCGCAGACCCACCACACGGACACCGGTGAACATCCAGGGAGTGGACATTGAGATAGTGGACTCTTATAAGTACCTGGGTGTTCACCTAAACAATAAACTGGACTGGACTCATAACACTGATGCGCTCTACAGGAAGGGTCAGAGCAGACTCTACCTGCTGAGAAGGCTGAGGTCTTTTGGAGTGCAGGGGACACTCCTGAAGACCTTCTATGACTCTGTGGTGGCATCAGCCATCTTCTATGCAGCAGTATGTTGGAGCAGCAGCTTATCTACAGCTGAGAGGAAGAGGATAGACAAGCTCATCAGGAAAGCCAGCTCTGTCCTAGGATGTCCTCTCGACTCAGTGCAGGTGGTGGGAGACAGAAGGACTCTGACCAAAATAACATCACTGATGGACAAGGTCTCCCATCCCATGCATGAAACTGTTGCTGAGCTGGAGAGCTCCTTCAGTGACAGACTGCTGCATCCTAAATGCACAAAGGAGCGTTACCGTAGATCCTTCCTCCCAGCAGCTGTAAGACTTTATAACCATCACTGCTCCCAACAAAAACCACAATAGCCTACACAATGTAGGATAATATATAATATACTGTAAATAGTCCGGCCTGTTAAGGTTCAACACACAGGCACATCATGTACATTGTATATAGTGTTATTATTATTATTAGTAGTATTAAGGTTAATATTGTTTGTTGATTTTATATATATTCTTTTCTTAATAGTGTGAATTATTATATCTTTATTTATATTTATAATAACTGCGGCTGCTGTTACACCCAAATTTCCCCTCTGTGGGACAATAAAGGCTGTTTCTTCTTCTTCTTCTTCTTCAATAAATTTTGTCTTTTAGTCCAATAACAAACCTTACCAGTGTATCATTATGAGCTTTGAATAATCTGTACTCTGCCAAGATTTATACCCTTATTCATTAATTTGACCCTGTCAGGTTCCATTGCCTCCTATACATAGTCTATGGGACCTACAGGGTAAAGCTACCAGCTTTTCATTCCCGTCTTGAACAGCAGAGAACAGAAACTGGAGGACAATGAGAGCGCCTAAAGCAACTCTTTGTGGTGCCAGAGTAATAATTTATGGGTAGTTGATGGTCTGCTGTGTATCACAAGCAGTTTTCTAGCCAGCGGTTGATCACCTGGTACTGTGCCAGGCTGATGTCCTCTTGCACTGGGTTGAGAATATTACTGGTTTGCTATCAGAACTGTTCATTATCACTGCAATTGTGCAATTAAATAGAATAGAATAGAATAGAATAGAATAGAATGCCTTTATTGTCATTATACAGGATGTACAATGAGATTGGAGCAATTAGCAAGCAGGGGCAGCAATTTGCATTAGCAAGCACTTGTTCGATACACCCAATGGGGTGTAAGAGCCCCCCGGGTCAATGTCGGGTTGATCACTGCCATGTTCAGAATGACCACACATTGTCAATGATCAGGTCAACGAGAAGAGTTGACAGTATTAATGGTGACCTATTATGGTTCTTCTTTTTGTTGTATTTACATATGGTTAAATAATGAGGTAAATGGTAAATGAGCTAGTTCTTATATAACACTTTTCTACTCTAGCTGAGCCTTCAAAGCGCTTTTTAACCAGATATTTCCAGATATCAGAAAGTAATCCCCATGAGCCAACAACAGACTCCAAACCGCTCTAAATGCTCTTTTTCAGACAGATTTTCTTTTCTACTTTTTCACATCAGTGATTATTTTTGAACTATGCTTATTTCTCTCTTACAGTGCTTTGCTTCTGCAGTGTTCACAGGCTGAATGGCAGGATGGGTCTCATGTCTCACTAAAAATGTAATACTGGCACCTAAACAAATGGCTTCATTTTGAATGATGTCCTAAATCTGAAAATCTGCATGTATGCCGACACTGCTCTTTGTCAAACAGTATGGAAGGCAATGCCAGAATGATTCGACACATTTTTAAGACATGGTTAAGTCAAGGAACATGAGAGTATATTTTTATCTATTCAGGTGCTCACTGTGCTCACTGTCTTCACCTCAGTTGTTTTTAGACTCGACGACCTTTACGACTGCTGCAACTCCCACCATACTCTGACTGTGTGAGACTCTGGACTGACTTTTGACTTATTTTGTAAACATAACAATTGAAACTCAATATAAAAACCATTTCCTCCACTGTGGATGGCCTGAGTCTCCTTTCTCTGTCTGCCTCTGGCTTCCAGAGGGCCAAAGTATGTTTCATGACAGACACACACACCACAGCAAGATTGTATGTTTATCTGCTTTTGGGTCTTTTGGGGGGGTTTATGTGTTTTGTTACAGATGCAGGAGTCAGTGACTGATTACTTGTACTTTATCCTATATTTTTTACTGCAGGGAACACACACAGGTGCAAATAACTGGGGAAATGAGACTAGAGGGAAGTAAAAGGGTGAGTGACATAGTAAAACTAGACATACTACACTAAAGCTACCAAAATAACACAGGAAGTAACATAATGGGCACACCTAACACAGAGACCAAGGCTAGACAAGATGCAAGGAACATGAGTGAAGCAGAAAACTATAACTAGGAAAATCTAAAGACTAAACTGAGATTGTACTGAAGGAAAGACTACGACATGCAAATAATGCAAAGCCCAAAAGTCCATACAAAGGAAATCCAGACTCACTAAGGATAAAGGAAACCAATAACCAAGGACTCAAAATACTCAAGAGATCAAAGATAAAGTAGTAACAAACTCCAAGCAAATTATAAAATAATCAACACCTGTAAGAATGGATAAATGCACAGGAAAGACACAAAGATGAAACACTTTATTTGTACTGATTGGTATCTTGGTAATTTTTCATAAATGTTGTATCAGACACTTAACATATGATTGCACTGTTCCCACTATACAAGTTAAAGATCTATCCATGTTCCACGGTGATGTACTGTACTACATGTTGTTCAGAAATATCCATACTTTGGCAGTATTTACTGTTTCCTGACAGACTCTGTAACAAGAAAGATGCGACCTAAGTGTCAGGATTTTCATCTCAGTTGTGTTTAGACATAGTTCTGTCACATGTTCTTACCAGCTTGTTCTTTATTTTGCTCTTATTAACTGTTAAATAGATTTTGACAGGGAAAGGAAATGATGAGAATTAAAGCTTTTCAGTGCAGTAGAGAAAAAGCGGACACTTTATTCACACAAGATCTTCATTGCAGAATTAGATTTTTCCAGCAGATTGTCTCCACAGCAAGCCCCAGAGCATAGTAATACATTACACCATCAGCTCCAGCTGCCTCCTGAGTCTAGCTGGTGGCAGTATAGATCACATTTACTCCATTTGACTTCTTTTTGCTTTTGCCTGAAATGTCACTGTAGCATAGGTCAGGTCATCAGTGTCTTGATTCTGTGAAAAGAACATTCTCAATGATCATATATTTATTATAAAGTAATTATTACATATAATTAAAAGGATTATTCTAAGTATCCAATGGACAAACAGATATTACTTTTTGCTAAGTGGAGCATATACACAATACAAATAGATTTACTATAATACATACTTCATGTAGAAACACATCAAAGGTGCTGTAACATAAATGCTGCAAAGCCTAATTTTGTGTAAGTTCTGTCAAAGTATAAAAGCATATTTTAAAGTTAGATTCACCTCATTTTGGCCCAGAGTCTGTTGTTCATTATAAGCTAAGGAGCAAAAACAACACAGTTACTTCCGTTCTTTGTTTAACCAGTTTTGAATTTATGAAGATTAAATATTAGAAAGAAATTGTAGCTTTTAAAATGCACCAGGCTGAAGTTTCCTGTTTTGAACAGCCAGAACAATGATGACCAGTGTGAGGGAAACAGACAGCGCACCCAGGGTAACATTCATCAGCTTTGCTACACCGTCGGACTCTTCTACAAGAAAAATGCAGAAAACTAAAACTGTCAAAAAACTGTTTGACTTTCAAATCATGTGCACAATGAAAGAAATTTGTAGGAAATTTTTTTGTTTACCTTCACTGCCATCCAGAAGCTCATCTGTGTCTTTTGAAAATATAAATCTTGATTAGTCTTGATTTTATTTTCTGTGATTTCAATAATGACCCTAATGTAGAACATCCACAGTTCTGCATATGGGATGCAGACACTGGAGCATCGGTAGAAAATGAGATAATCAAACTATGGGAACCAAAAGAAAGCAAATACTTTTCAGTTATCTTACCTCCAACATTTAACTGTGTGACACTGAAAAGCAAACGTCCCTCTGAATAAAATCCACAGAAATACATCCCAGAGTCTGACAGATGCACTTGTTTGATTTTGAGGAAGAGAGTGGAGATGTTGGTGCTCATTTCAAATTCTTCATTTTGAAATCCATCACTGTATTCAACATCAAGTTCAGAACTGAACATAACAGAGATACAGTTGACTGTGGTACTGTTGACCAGTCTGAACCAGAAAGTCAAAGAATCCTGTTTGGAAATGTTGGTGCACTGCAAAGTGACATCTTCACCTGCCTGGACCTCTACAGCGTGAAACTCAGAACCTGAAATGGAAATCCAGCCTGAAACAAACAGTGGAAACAACAAGATGTTAAGTTGTTGCAAGACAACATGATGGGGAATTAAAGTTCGTAAAAATATTAAGGTTAAATGTTAAAGTTAGTAATAAGCAAACATAGTTAAATTATGATGGGTCAAACAAACAATAATAATTTAGTAATGAAGTTAAAAATATTAAACTGTACTTACAGAAGCTCCAGAGAGTTAAAGCTGTTAAGCTGAAGTTCATCATTGTGTGTCTAACCGATGCTCTGCAAAGTCCACAGTTGGTTTGCTCATAGCTTGCTCTCAGTGTCATAGAGGTGGGGTGTCTTGTGTTGCTTAAAGTGTCTCGAGTTCTTTAAGGACAAAGAGCGTTCATATAACTGTTTAGCCTTAATGTGATATTTTCATGCTCTTGTGTAGATAGTAACATGAACTCACACATTACAATTTAGAAACAGTAGCAGGAAATATAATTTCATCTTTATCTCCAAGATGAACTTCTAGGTGTGTTTGAAAGCAGGTTTAGTAAAACAAACAGGACTAAAATAGAATATGAAGTGTGATCAAAAAAACTTCCAAGAAGTCCTTTCTTGACCACTGTTTCAAACTGTCACTTGAAGTGAAGATGAAGTCATATGGATCTAACTAAACATTCATACAACATTTTATCCTATGCACTTTAACTGTTTCACATTCTTGGATAAATTAGAATCACCACTTTTTTTTCTGGTGACTGTTAAACATGCTTCACATACGGCACATTTTAAAAATTTGGACACACTCACCCGCGAGTGTGTCCAAATTAGTCCAAACCAGCTCCCAGTTTGGATTCAGGAGATAAACATCCTCTCTATTTTTAAGATTAGGGTTAAAATTTTCATTTTTGATCAAGCTTATAGTTACGGCTGGATCAGGTGACATTGATCCATCCCTTAGTTATGCTGCTATAGGCCTAGGCTGCTGGGGGGGGTTCCCATGATGCACTGAGTGTTTCTTTTTATTCATTCACCTCTTTTTACTCTTCATACACCACTCTGCAATTAATCATTAGTTATTATTATTCTTTGGGTCTCTTCCACAGCTTGTCTTTTGTCCTCACCCCTAACTGGTTGCAGCACATGACTGCCCCTCCCTGGGCCAGGTTCTGAACAGAAAGAAAGAAAGAGCTTTATTTTGTCACATACATACACATGCAGTGAAATTCATTCTCTGCATTTAACCCATCACACACATGGAGTATGTAGTACACACAGCATAGCATGGAGCAGGGGGCAGCCAAGGGGCGCCTGGGGAGCAACCTGGGGGGGTGGGCTTGCTCAGGGTCCCACAGTGATGCCAGCCCAAGGACTTGAACCAGGGTCCTCTCAGTGATGAATCCTCTTCTTCTCCCCTAGGCCACCACTCCACTCTGCTGGAGGTTTCTGCTGAAAAAATAAAGTGGTGTGTGAAGTGTAGAATCTCTGTAGATATTCTGTGCTGAGGGTAACCCACAAGTAACTGAGGATTGTGCCACACTGATGCCCAATTTCCTTAACACAGTGGAGACTAACTGATTCACAGCCTATGGCAGCTCTACCACAAGGTCCTGGCCAGTGTTAGCAATTTTAAAATCAATCAAAATAACTAATTAAAAACAGACACGTATAACAGTTTTAACTAAAATGCAATGGGGATGTGTTTGTCCAGTCTCACACGTTTGGAGGAATCCACTCTAAATGTGATAAAAGCCTGAACGGCATTCTCAGAGTCATTGAATGTGAGGAAGAATTTAACCTCAGCTGAAAGTCTCAGTTGAGTCTTGGTTAAAGACGCTGCTTAAAAAGCACAACATGCTGTATGAGTACCCAGATGAGTAGTATGAATAACCAGATGATGTACTTGGCATGCACAGAAAGTGTGAACACACACTTCCTTGGAGCTCAAGAGTTTTCGGGGACTGACTGGGTCTGCACAGGGATAAAGGTTAGTACATCAAACAAATAGGAAAACTATGACCAGGACAGGAGCCAGAATACTGCACCCTAGCAGACGTGATGACTGAGGGACATTTCCAACCATTAAGGCCTAGTTTGTTTCATTATACCACCACAAACCTGAATCATTGTTTCTGAATGATCTTCAAGGTTCAGTTTTCTGTATGCTCTGTTCACTGAAACCCCGTTCTCTTCTGAACTCTACTACCAACAAGGCATTTTCATCCAGAGTAGGACCTTTTGTTCCCCACAAAAACACCGAAAATCTCGGTGGCTCAGCAGTTTTTGAAATAAGTAAATCAGTCTATCTGGCACTAGGCTAAATGCTAAATGAAAAGAAAGCACAAATAATCGGTCGCCAACAGCTGCATCTGCAACAAAGCACACAAAAAAGAACCTGAAAGAGAAAAAAAACAGAAACAAGCACACGACCTTGCTTTATTTGTTTGTGTGTGTTTGTGTGTGAGTGTCTGTGCATTATCTGTTTGCCATGAAATGCACTTGATAATGAGGGTGAGAAGCTGCAACCACACCCCCCCAGGAGCCCAACAGAGAAAGGCACAGAAAACCAGGACTATCCGCAGCACCCCAGGAGCACTGAAGAACCGTACTTATGTAATATTTGTGCTCAGGACTGTAACTTTTAATTGATTAAATAATTGTGATTATTTTTCTGAAAGTCTGATATTATGTAGCACAAAGCAAGCAGGTCGGGTTTCACCGCTGCTTCTTAAACTTTACTGTAAAGCTCTGCTGGCTGTAGAGGCCTCGTCATTTCAGTTGTGCTCAGACCACGCTGTGCTCTGTCTTCCTGTGAAGTGATAAATATGTCACTCACCCTTCCATTCCCCTGAGGCTCCTTTGGAAAAGAATGCTTCAAATCAGAAGTGCCTGGTATAACTCACAAACGTGCAGCTTAAAGCAGATAACCTGCAAACTAGAGAGGAAATGCCCTCTCACTAGTTTAGTAGATCTTTATTAAGCCTGGAAAAACAGTTTGTTTCTATATAAAAAAGCCCTTCCATAAAGCCACTATATCTTAATAGTCATCATTGCTTGACTGATTGAACTAATTAGTAATAACTTCATGAATTTCTTCACAAATAAAAGTTTAGCCATTAAAGAAAAAAATTACTCATAACCATCTCGGAAATGTATGTTTTTGTAAAGCTACTTTCAGTACTGCTGATATTTATTTAGACTCTTTCTCTCCAATTGAGCTGTTTAATAGTTCAATAGTTACTTCCTCCAAACCTCAACGTGTCTATTTGACCCCATTCATACAAAACTGCTCAAAGTCCTACCATTAATTAATGCTTGAGTCTATCTTCATTAATTGGCTACGTACCACAGGCTTTTAAGGTGGCAGCAATGAAACCATTAGTTAAAAAGCCACCACTCACCCCAGCTGTCTTAGCCTATTGTAGGCCAATCTACAACCTTCCTTTTATCTCAAAAATTCTTGAAAAAGTAGTTGTAAAACAGCTAACTGGTAATCTGCAGAGAAATGTTTATTTGAAGAGTTTCAGTCAGGTTTCAGAACTGTCTGAAACTGGCTATGTGAATTGTTTCAGAATAAAGAGTGTTCATATCACTGTTTGGCCTTTACGTGTTATTTTTGTTGGGGTTTTTTGTAGATAGTAACATGAATCCACACATGACACATAGAGTACCAGCAAGTTTAATCTCATCTTCATTTTCAAGATAAACTTCAATGTGATTTAAATCTTTCAGAGTATGTTTGGAACCAGGTTCGGGAGGCTGAACAGAATACTGTATATGAGGTCAAACATGATTTATACATCCAAAGATTGCACAAATACAGTTGCTGTTATAGAACAACTGTAGCCTTCAGCCTGAAGCTGATATCGTCAGGTGGTGCCCAACCTTCACTGGGTGTTTCGACCCTTAACGTATCACCTGTATCACTCAAAGTTGTCTGGACATTAGGTGGGAAATTCAGCTTCCTACTCAGGTCAACTCTCATCTCCCACCTTTATGTCTTCTGAACAATGCTGATTGTGGTTCTTCTTGCAGTGGATGGCTGTTCTCCTGCTTGGATGAATGCTAATGCTTTCTCTTGTAGTTTTTGTGGTGGTTGTAGCCTTGTCCTGGCCTGCTCCAAGATACCTGCAAGCTCCGTAAGTACCTTGTTGTGCCGCCACCTGTGTCTTCCTCGGGTAAGAGCCAAATATGGGCTAGCATGCCCTTCTTTCCACACAATTTGCAGGATGGATGTTTCCTCATGCCCCACCTTACCAGGTTTGCCAGAGAAGGGAGTGTGTCGTATACTGACCTCAAGAGAAAGCTGATGCGGAAAGGTTCCAGCCTCCAGAGCTTGGTCCAAAAGACCTTTCTTTATGGGAGATCCCATTTGGTCCACATTCCCTGGATTGCTAAATTAACAGCCCTTCCCTTCTGTATTGCAACCTCCACCTCTTGGACCTCCGCCTCTACCATTTCTCATTTCATGTCAGTGAATTATGCGCATTCTCAACCCAAAGAGATGTGTGCTCCAGGTGGGGGGACTGAAGGAGACTATGCATCGGAGGGCAGCTTCCAACTCCTGGTTAGTCCACTCCATCTGGCCATTGATCTGGGGCTAAAAACCAAAAGAGAGACTAATATAAGCTCCCAAGGAGGCGCAGAACTCCTTCCATACTTGTGATGTGAACTATGGACCACATCCAGGGGTAAGCCATATAGTCAGAAAACATATTGACAAACGGGCAGTCTCCAAGGCTGTCGGAAGGTGGGGCAGAGCGAGTGCAAGTACGGAAAAAAATTTTAAATCTAAAAAAATCATCATTGCCTTGGAGTTATATACGACACTAGAACATTACGAGATTACACCTCTGATGAGGAAAATATATTGACTAGATAAGTGCAGTCTCTCACATCATGTTCTTTTGTACTTGCACTTGCTATTTTAACTGGATATGTACATTTGCACTTGCTATTGTAGGAAGTGAAATTTCTTTATTTACATAGCACATTTAAATGAAACAGACACCAGCAGACAGCTGAAATCATTCAGAACACATTAAAAGAAATTAAAAGACCAAAGATACAAACATCTTACCAATTAAGAAAAAATAACATTTGGCTACGGTGCAACAGTTTGAATGCTTTGCACAGCCTGACACACACTTGCAGTAATCCACTCTAAATGACCTTGAAAAGGTCATTGAACTTATCAGGAGAATTTAACCTCAACTCAAAGTCCCAGCTGAGTCAAAGATGCTGCTTATAACATCCTGTATGAGCATCAAGACAGTCTAGAGTAGTTGGTACAGTCAGAAAGTTAAATGTGACATTTACTGTCTTCAGAGGTAACTATCTAAGAGAAATGGTAGAAAACAAGTGCTGAAACTGAAAATGTAACTTATACAAGTCTGCACACAGTATTTTAAACTAGTAGGTTACAAACACCATGTGCAGTGGGTAAACAGATCGCGTTACTGTTGCCTTCTGTCAATTGGAACTAGTCTGGCCATTCTTCTCTAAACTCTACTACTAACAAGGCATTTTCATTTAGAGTAGAGCCTCTTCTGTCACAGGCAAATCATCTTCCCCATTCTGATGCTTGGTTTAAACTTCATCTGACTGTCTTGATCTGGGTTAAAAGCATTAAAGCAGTTGATCTAACGAGCCCAAAGAAAGAAGTGAAGCTTTCATGTGAAAGCAGCGCAGCTATTTGCGTGTGTGGTTTTACTGCAGAGCTAAAGGCTAGTCTTTCTGTTGCTTTCGATTTGGCTGATACACAGTGATGCTACAGAGTTGCCACTTATTCATATCCGGAAAGAAAGCTGTCCATTTGGCCTTCACACATTCACTCACAGGATACTATCTTTTATTCTAAAACTTGATGACACAAATTTAGTAGTAATAAACTTTTGCCATAGATCCATTGTTATCTGTGCTGAAGTCATGTGGCAGGCACTTATTATTTATTCAATATTTATCTTCAGGACTGTAATTTTTATTTAACTTAATAATTGTAATTATTTTTCCAAATGTCTGTACAAACCTCTTATTAAACTTCTTCTTCTTCTTCTTAAAGCTTCTTAAACTTTGCTGCAAAGCTTTGCTGACTGTAGAGGCCTCATGAATTCAGTTGTGCTCAGACCACACTGTACTCTCGCTTCCTGTGAAGTGCTAAGTGTCATTCACCCCTCCGTCCCCCCACAGACCCTCTGACAGCAAGTGTGCAGTTTGACAGTTATCAGTTTCCATTGTCTCTGCTTGCCAAAAAATAAATATGCTCCTTTCAGATGACGATCAGGGGCAGAAAAAAGAAGAAACAGTCACAAAAATGTAGCACATGATAGATATATGAACTTTATTATAAGATTTTTTTTTAAATCACTCACATAGTAAAACTATTATATTCTGGCAGTGAAAACAACATGAGTTTCCACTTTTGTTTCTCAACTGCAGGCCTTCTGCTTCTTCTTTTTGGTTTGATGAACAGAGTTCTGCCCCTCGTCATAAAGACCTTTGAACTGCATACATAAGAAAAGCATGTCTGGTAAAGGGGGGCAGAGTAAAGCAGCTTCCCTCATACTGTACAAAGGTGGTCTACGTAGCAAATAGAGCAAAAAGAGACAGGCCAAAGGACAGACAGAGCAATGGTTTGGCTTCGTGCAGTGAAAGAGCACTACAGATGTGACGCTTTGAGAGTGCTGATAGAGAAGCACAGAGGCGGTCAGAAGGAGCTGCACTGTGTCTTTGTGGATCTAGAGAAAGCATATAGGGTGTTGAGAGAGGGACTGTGGTACCGCATAAGGAAGTCAATATGTGAGCATGTTGACTGAGTGGTGAATTTCAAAGAAGGTGGATGGGCACGCAGGTAGATCGTTCTGCACCTCCTGATCTTGCTGTTTTGCTTGTGGAGGTGGAGGATGAGGAATTGTGACCAGGAAGCACGTGAGTGCTGAGACTGAAATGGAGCAGGAGACCAGAGCCCACATGGGTGAAGACAATCTAGAGATGATCTGCTGCCCTCCCAGAATTCCAATGCAGCCACTGGATGAGGAATTGAGGAACAAGTGTGAGGAACACTCCAAATGAAAACTCTATCCCCAGGCGAAGCCCGCTGCTGAAACAGGAGGAGTGAAAGAATAAACAAAACAAAGAATGTCATGACAATTACAGACAGCTCTGGCTCGACTGCTTTGGAGACAAAGAGAGGCAAGGATGAAATGGTTTGGACATGTGCCAGATAATGGATATCTCAGGCAAAGAATGCTGAATTTGGAGCTGCTGGGCAGGAGGAAAAGAAGAAGACCACAGAGTGTCTTAATGTCTGTGGAGCAGGTGGGACTCAAAATGAGGGACTCTGTCGTAAAAGTTTATTTACAGCATAGAATTTGGAGAAAAGAATAAGGGTTTCCAAGTCCAGATGGTTCAGTTTCCCACAACTGGTTAGCCCACAGCAACTTCCCTCTCTCACTTTTCTCACTGAACTCTCTCAGGTGTGCATCAGGGTTTGCAACTAGTCTAACAACCCTAAACTTCTGCTTAAGAAGCCACAGCTCAAATGGGATGATGACCCACAGGTGTGATTGCCACCTCCAGGTGTGTAATCAGAGATTCCTGGGGAACCCCAGGGACAGACAGCCACACATGCACACACATACAGTGGGGAGGAGAGATAAAGTGAAAAGGAGAAGAGAAAGAAAGAAAAACACACAGCCACAGAGAACTGGCAGTCCATGACATGGAGAAGATCCATCAATGTAGTTAAGGAGGGTGTGTGTGAAAGGGATGGAATGAGATGGAGGCAGATGATCGACTGTTACTAAAAGGAACAGCTCAAAGAAAAAACAATTACAGCCTAATGTTACAGCTAAATATTGAATCAGCTGTCTTATGCTGACAAATATGAGTGAACATCTGTTATATATGACACTTGGAAGCAGACTCCAGGTGTTGCACAGAACATCAATTCAAGATACGCTATGCTGCCAAAAGTATTCGCTCATCTGCGTTCACACCAGGGTTATTATAGTTAACCAAAACGAACGAAATAACGAAAACTGAAATTGAAAAAACATTGTCGTTAACTGAAATAAATAAAAACTAAAATTAAAAGGAAGAAACGACAACTAACTAAAACTGAATTGTGAGTTTACAAAACTAACTAAAACTAACTGAAATTATAGATATTGTTATTTTTTCAAAAGTCTTGTGGATTGATATGAAATCATTTTTTTCCTCTCTCCGAGTTTAAGCTCGGAACGCCGTCGGGCAAATGGGTGCGCATGTGCGTGCGTGCGCACACCGCGCTGCTCCTCAGAGAGTCCCATGTGGAGTGTTTTTTTTTTTGTTTTTTTTTACTATGATAGCACAGATAGCAGCGAGTGTCTTGTTGTGGATGATGTTGTGGATGATGTACGGAACACTTCTTAGTCAGGAAAAAAAACACCAACATCAAAGTAGACCTGAGAAGCGCACACAAGGCAGCTACGGAAACCGCTCTCATCCTACAAGGCAACCTGGCCTGCACCTCCAGAGAAACGTGACTACTCGTCGGGTCAACGCAGCCACAACGTTGTGTTTAGTCCTTGTGCGTTTCCGGCTACTTTATCAGTCAGATAATAACAATCAGGACTAATAATCAAAGCATCAATATAAGGACTCACAAATGTCAGCAAATTCCTGGAGGGAGCTGCTGAAACTATGGGAATGGACGTGAAGGAATGAAGAAAGTGAAAAAACAGGGACAAATATGTTTGCACCCTAAAAACTGAGCACAAAGAGCAAGGACCAAAAAACCCCCAGCACACAACCACAAGGTAATTAACACACGCAATCCAGCTATACATGCATAAATGCGGACATGAGTTCGGACACTTCCGTAGGCTACAGAGGCCGCAAAGACCCTGCAAGTCTAATCAGCGAGCATCTAACCAAGCTAGCTCCAAAACAGAAGCAGCATCAGGTGGAGAGAACATCAGGATGCAGCTGGATTTGAGCTTTGACTCCTTCAAGGAGTTTGTTTTTGTCAAACACCACATGTAGCTGTTATTAATCTGCTGCCCTGAGGCTGAACTTTATTGGGAGTTTATTGTAGAATTTATCGAGTTTTGGAGTTCATATTGTTCTTTGTTTCTCCCTGTTGATGTTCATGTGTGTCCTTAATATTACACACATTTAGCATGTAGTTCTGCTGTCTGTGAACAGTTGGTTGCTGAATATATTTCTTTAAAGGGTATCTTTAAAGCGTACCTGATTAAGTATGAAAATACTAAAACTAATACTGAAACTAACTAAAACTAAGCATAAAACCAAAAATAAAAACTAATAAAAACGAGCAAAACCACTCTGAAAACTAATTAAAACTAACTGAATTAGAGAAAAAAAAAGTAAAAACTAACTAAAACTAAACTATAATGTAAAATCCAAAACTATTATAACCCTGGTTCACACATATGAACTTGAGTGACCTCCCATTCTTAATCAACAGGGTTTAACATGATATCGGCCCACCCTTTGCAGCTATAACAGCTTCAATTCTTATGGGAAGCCTTTCCTTGAGGTTTAGGAGTGTTTATGGGAATTTCTGACCATTCTTCTAGAAGCGCATTTGCGAGGTCAGACACTGATGTTGGATGAGAAGGCCTGGCTCACAGTCTCTGCTCTAATTCATCCCAAAGGTGTTCTATCAGGTTGAGGTCAGGAATCTGTCAAATTCACTCATCCATGTCTTTATGGTCTTTGCTTTGTGCACTGTTGCATAATCATGTTGGAACAGGAAGGGGCCAACGCTAAGCTGTTCCCATAAAGTTGTTGTCATGGTCTTGGGTTTGACCCAGTGTTTTGTGTTTTTGGTGTTTAAGAATTCTTTATTATGATTTTCTGTTCTGTTTCTGCCTTTCCAGTTGAGTCTTATCTGTCTCTGTATCCTGTTAGGATGTCTTGTCTGGGTCTCTGTGTGTCTGTATTGTTCTACGTTCCTGTCTCCGCCTGTCTTGTGTCAAATTCATGTATCTTAGATATGTGTTTGCCACTTGTCTTTGGTTCTTGTGCTTTGGGTTTAGTTTTGGTTCCTGTGTGTCCTGCTCAGCTGTTTCCAGTTATCTCATTCCCTGGTTTGTATATATTATCTGTGTTCATGTCAGTTCTTTGTCGCGTCGCTGTTAGCAGTAGCTTCCCCTCTCAGTGGTGTGTCTGTCTGTTCCCTGTTCTTGGTTTATGCTGTTCTGCTCTTGAAGAAGATTTTGTACTTTGCTGTTGTTCTCTGCAATAAAACAGTATAAGCTTTATGTCTCTTCCTAGAGTACTGCGTTTGGGTCCAACCCTGCCTGCCACACCTTGCTATTACAGTTGGGAGCACGAACCTACCCAAAATGTCTTTGTATGCTGAAGCTTTAAGAGATCCTTTCACTGGAACTAAGGGGCCGAGCTAGTTGAAGTGGACCTACAATAAAAATTAAAGACCTCTCCATTTTTTGTAGGTATGAAAACTTGCTAAATCTGCAGTGTATCAAATACTTGTTTTCTCCATTGTATAATCAAGATAACACTAGACTAGGCCTAAGCACCCTGTACTTCTCTACTTTTATATAGTACTTTACACTATATGCTTTGTGCCTGAGTAGTTCTGACCATTTTTTTTGGCCCATAATTCATATTAATGGTTAGCTGTGACAGCTTCATAGCCCATAAATTGTTGACCGTGACAGTTTTGCTTATCTAAAGCAAAGGAAGGCCACAGTGCATTTAGGCCAGCAGAATTATAAAAGTAGGTGGAATTAGAAAGAAGGTCTGGAATAAGGTTATTATAGTTAATTAAAAATTAGTTAACTTAAAAAATAAGTAGACTTGAAAAAGACTAACCAAAACAATTTTCTTGGAAAGCTACCTAAAATAAGATAATAAAGTGGCAATATCCTTGGTTTTAGTATTTACTAATTTGCTTAAAATGTTATAACTTGTCTGATGAGGTATTGATAGGCATATTTATTCAGACTCTGGACGTCTACAAGACCGTGAGTGAACTCTTTTTTTATTGTAGTACCTGTACTGCTTTTCCTAAATCTTGTTTCTGACATATGGCATCCATAGTATAACTAAAAAGACTAAAACTAACACTGAAACAAGAAAATCCACTCTGGAAACTGACACTAAACTGAGCTAAAAACAAAAACCTGGGGTTTATCTGTGCATGTGCCCATTCCTTATCTTTTCTTATGCAGTTCATGCTTTTGATTATGAGAATGCTGGTTGTTTATGCTATCTTACTCATTTGTTCTCAAATGAAATAAATTCTGTAAACAGCAATTAATATTAGGCACTTGACAAAACTATGGCCAAGTATTTCATTTTGTTTACATTTGAGGCATTCATTTTGTATTTATGTGAATGCAAAGCAGCTCGTGATAGTGAGTGAAGCCATTTACCAATGTCAGATAAGACTGATAAGTCTCCTTACGAGAGCAGTTTGATGTGTGTGATCTGTGGTCTACATGTTATTTTTAGCTCATTTATGTGTGGCATTTCTGATGCTTCATCCATCATCATGTTACAGTGTGTCTCTTTTTCCTCTCACATAAAAGACCCGCAAATAAGGAAGACACGGAGATGCAAAGCAGAAGATACAAACACAGTCTGAATACAAGTTTATTTATTTTTTTCCCCAAGGATTCTTATCACCCGCAACGCATACACAAAAACGCATCAGCAGGTTATTATTCTAAAGCATGAGTTCAACTCTGAGCTGCATTTCCAAGCACTTCCTGAGTCTATCTTGTGGCAGCATACACAACATGAGGCTCCAGTTCTCTGTGTGTTGCAGACTTGCGACTTCTTTTGAAACTCAGAGCTGCATAATTCAGATCATCTTGGCTCATATTCTGAAAAGCATAATATTCAGAATTATGTTCTGTATCATTCACACAACTGACTTTGGAAAAAAAAAAAAAAAAAAAAAAACTACTGCAGCTCACAAAACAAGTTATTATGTGATTTATTTCTAAGTGTGCTGCATTCACCTGTGCTGCATTTCTACTTGATCTTGGGGTTGCCATACCTCCCAAATACCACTTGCTAAACACATGCTAAAATGCAACTTTTACATCATAACATGCAGTTTACGTATGTCAAAAAAGGTTTACCTTGCTTCCTTCCAATTGCAGTTCTTCATGTACAGCTAAAGTGGCAAATACACAATTAGTTTATTACCAACCATATGCATTGCCTTGTTGATCAGTTTACAAGAGCAAGTGAAACAAAATAGAGCAGTTTTACCTGTTTGAAGTTTCCTGAGTTTTAGAACCAGAATAATGACAACTATAGTGAGTAAACCAGTCAGACCACCCAGGATGATGCTCATCAGATGTATCATTTTATCAGCCTCTCCTACAAAAATAATTACATTAAAACATTTTAGTCTGGTTGCTGTAGATATATTACTGAACATACTGAAACAATTGTGCACACTGAAATAAATCTGTAGTGAAAGAAAAAGAATCTTACTTTCACTTTTAAAATCTTCTCCATCATTGGAATCACCACCTTTAAAGAAACAGATGCATAAGACAGCTTTCTTGTTTTCACGCTGTGTTCATTCTACATATAATATAAAAATTAAACACAGAGAAAAATCAAGCTTACTCTGAATTCTTAACTCTATTGCAGGGGAAAATACTGTGTGTGTTCTTGCATAAAAGCCACAGAAATACAGCCCAGCGTCAGATAATTTCACTTCCTTTATTTTGAGAAAGACAGAAGAAACATTTGAACTCATTTCAAAAAGTCCATTTTCAAATCCATGGCAGAATGAAGTTTCTGTGGAAAATTCAACCACAGAGGAAATACAGCTGGGCTTAGTTTTGTTGATCACTCTGAACCAGCCTCTCACTATTAGATCTCTGGATCTAATATCTTTGATCTTTGAGCACTGCAGTGTGACTTCTTCACCAGGCTGGACCTCCATAGTCTGAAACTCAGAACCTGAAACAGAGTTCCAGCCTGAAATTAAAGAACATGAAATATATTTTTGAGCCAAGTGAGCAGTTACTGTAACAGGGCAACAGCATCGGTCGACTCAGTTTACTTATTTTTATCTAACAATCAAAATTAAATTGTTCCATTATTTGGAACCAAGAGTAATAAAGTGTCAGTACTTACTGAGACTGCAGAGAAACAAAGCTGCTATCAAGACGAAGCTCCTCATCATGAGTTTAACGTGTCACTCACTGGAAGAACAGTTTGTAGCACAGCAATTATAAATGGGCTTAGAGGGGCGGGGTGTCCCCCCCCCCCCCCGTCTTGTGAATGACTGGCCTACACAATGCAATACCTTTGCATATATATTTAGCTTCAACAGATATTCAGTAAAGATATTGGAACTCCTCAAAAATTAGTGTAGTTTTGAACATGTAACCATGTTTTGTTTTATAATATTTTTCAGTTTCTTGGCTTTAAATCTATCCTATCATAGTTCAGACTTTGTTAGACTCACAGTAGCTCAAAATGAATAGACAAAGTCAGCAGTTCACAACCAATTTACAAATCTTTCTTTTTTTCTGTTTGGGCACATAGTGATGCCTTATTGGTGCTTACCATATTGTCCTCATACCGTTAGTTTTTTTTTTGTTTCTTTGTTTCTTTGTTGCATCCACCAGCATTCATGAGCATATTTAAACATAAAAAAACACGACTGGATACATTATAAATTTGAGAATGTGGGTGCACCATCATATTAAAATACATTTCAGTGGGAATGACTGCAAAGGTGGTTTAGACTGGTTTTCAAGTGTGGAAGATACAGCCAAGAAAATTTGCAGGTGTGTAGCTAAGATCGCAGTAAAAGCTGAGGTCAAAGTGTTGTTAGAGTACTGAGAACAGTGTTCTGTAAATGTTGGAGAGAACCACCATGACATCAGAAGAAAATGAATAGATGGATGCTACCATCATGTTAGTTTGGAACCAGAAGTGAACATGTTTGGAAAAACAGGTCAGAGGTCAAACTTATCAACTATAGTTATCAAGACTGGTTATCAAGCTATATCCCTGAAGTCCACTGGGTGCACAGACACACATGCCTCCTACCTGTGTCCACATACTTGTCAAAGCACCATGCCCCTAATTCTAAGCCTTATTAGTGTTCATGAGCTATCAGCTAGCCTTAAGTAGCAATTAAAGGAACGGCAGCTTCTTGTACGTCCCTAGTAGTTTCCTTTTCCAGCACCAAAGGTTGCTGCACAACACTGTGTAAGATGGTCTGTAGTGTTCAATGCATTTGAAAAAACAACAAGAACAAAAAAAAAAAATTGGTCTCAGTTTTTGTTCTATATTTACATATGGATTTCAATGAGACTGAGCTGATATTCAGTGTCAAAAAACAAACAGAATCAGCATTGGTATGAATTGCAGTGGTTACACATTTTTACTTTACTATTATACAACCTATTTTGTTCTTTGCAAGCATATTTTAGAAACTACACAAAAGTAGCCGGTGTGGTTATAAACTGCACAGCATAAATATACATTTTTTCCTGATTCTATAAATCAATTTCCGGTCAACCTGGAACATTTCATGTGTTTCAGGGAGGAAAAAAAAATCTTGGGAAGAAGGAAAAATGCATTTCCACAAGTAACATTTTTTCCACTGACTTTCTACATGTTTAAATGGACTAAACAGACAATACGACCAACTAACTTCTTGTATAGTTTAGAACTTCTTCAGTTTTGCACAACTGCGATTGCCCCGCTGCAGTTTTCTGATATTATTTAACTGAAAATTAATTATTTTATTTGCATTCTTGAACTTTCCCTTTAATGCCGCAGACCAAGGGTATTCACAGACTTGTTTAAATACAAATTTTTAAATCATAGCATACAGTTTACCCAAGTCAGACAAGGTTTACTTTGTTTCTTGCTGGCTGCAGGTCCTCATGCACAGCTAAATGGTAAATAATTATTTCATTATGACCAACCATATGCTTTACCTTGGACTTGTCCACCACCTTACAAAAAAAAGCGAAATTAGATAAAAATTAGATAAATTTTACCTGTTTGAAGTTTCCTGATTTTTAGAACTAGAATAATGACCAGTATCGAGAGTAAACCAGTCAGTCCACCCAGGATGATGCTCATCGGACGTGTCATTCTATCTGGCTCTTCTACAAAAATAATTAGATTAAAATATTTCAATCTGGTTGTTTTAGCTGTATTATTAAACATATTGAAATAACTGTATACACAGTGAAAAGCATTAAAGGCAGAAGAATAATCTTACTTTCAGATTTAAAATCACTAGACATGAATATAAAACTAAACTGAAAGATAAACCATGACCACAAGCTTACCTTGAATTTTTAACTCTGTTGCATTGAAAATGACTATACGTGTATTCATGTAAAATCCACAGAAATATAGCCCACCATCAGACAAATTCACCCTCTTGATTTTAAGATAGATAGCGGTGATGTTCGAACTCATTTCAAATTTTCCATTTTGAAATCCAGCACAGAACGAAGCTTGACTATGAGAGCCAAACATTGATTAGATACAGTTGATATTTTTGTTGACTAATCTGAACCACTCTGTGTATGTTTGAAGACTTGAACTATTGGAGCACTGCAGTGTGACTTCTTCACCAGACTGGACCTCCACAGTCTGAGACTCAGAACCTGAGACAGCGATCCAGCCTGAAAGAAGAGAATATTAGTTTCTGAGCCCAGTGAACATTTACTAGGATAAAGACGTTGATGTATTTGATTTAATTAATGTACTGTTTTCTAACAGTACCTGTTGTAGCAGAGAATAACAAGGTGCCAGTACTTACTGAGGCTGCAGAGCAAAAACGATGTCAAAACAAAGTTTGTCATTGTGTATTCAGTGTGGCACTGAAAGTATACTTTGTAACACACAGCTCTAACAAAGGGGTTTAGAGGGGCGTGTTTTTTTTTTTCCATCTTGCCAATGACCTGCTAACACACAGCAATGCATTTGCATTTAACTTAGCTTCTTTGATGCTCTGAGATACCACCTCTGATGATTCCATATTATATCTGCTTTAGAGTGATTTGCAGATTCAGAAAAAGCAGCTAATCAGAACCTTCTGCAGTCTGAAGCAAGTATCATTTTGTGAGATCAACTGTGATATAATTTTTAATATTTGGTGAAGTTTTGGAAAGATGCTTTCTGGATTCACTCAAAAGATGTTTAACCCTCTGTACCCCATAGTGGCTTAAAATATTTTAATATTGATATATATATTGGCACAACAGAGTGTGTAGATAGATAGCGGCTGCATTGAACAGAGATTATCATGTCTGTGTGGATTGATAATACCACGTCATCCAGGTCATGGGATTCTCAACAGCTCGAAAAAAGTGGACTTCTTTAAATTTTATCCAAGAAGCTTCTTCAGGCTTCTCCACCAAACAGTGCAGAATCCCAGGTATTTAAACCCTGGTGGGAGTTGTCCCCTTTGGAGGTGGTCATTGACCCATTATTCATGTGCTGTTACAACGGCTACTGTTGTTATGTTGTAATGTATGCGTGTGTGTGTCTCTGTCATGAAACATGCACAATAATGAGGGTAGTAAGCCACAAAAACGAGCCCAGGACTCCCCCACATCCCAGGGGAGGCAGCAACAATCAGTGGGGTGAGGTAGGGGTGGTAAATCCCGCCCTGCGCAACCATGTCCCACAACTGCCAAGCCTCAGTTAGCTTCAGACCCAGGACCAACTGTACACATGCACACACACACGCCACAACACACAGGCCACATACTCATACACACAAACACACATATATGCCAGTCACACACTCTCTCACACACACACAGACCTCACATGGACATGAAGTGTGGGTGTGCGGGTACCAGCACAGAGCTAGCAGCAACCCGGGGAGAAGGAGCCAAACCAGCCCCAAACCACTAGCCAGTCCCCACCACAGGTAGGGTGCAGGAAGCTGGGGTGTGGGAAGACCTGCTCATCTCCTCCTCCCACGCATTGTGTTTGGGGCAATGTGTTGGGTGGATGAGTTGTTGTGAGTGTATGTAGTGGGGAGAATGTGTATGACTGTGTGAAATCTGTGCTAATAAAATTGGGGGGTCAGATGTAACATGAGCACTGACCAACAGTACCCCCCCCCCCCCCCCCCCACACACACACACACACACACACACACACACACCCAAGACCCTCAATGTCTAAAGTGTAAATAAAATTGAAAAAAAAAATTGCCACATCTCAAGGTGAAATGCTGCTTGGTCCTGTGGCAAGATTCAAGTGGATGTTTTAGGATTGGACCTTTATTAGACTTTTAGTGATGTCTTTGCGGGATCTGGGATTTTTTTTCTTCAGTCGGCCCAAAGTGGTGAAGTTGGTAAATATAATTGGAGTTTTATTGTAATATCTTTTTATTTGCCCCTGGACAGGGATGGGTTGTGATTTTATTGTTTTTATGCTCTATTGAAGATAAAATATGTTTTAAAACTGTTCATAATCTCTACTACCACCTTGGCTGGAAACACTTTACTTTTGCTTTCCTTTTAAAGCTGAGTTCAAGTTCACTACACACACAAAGGGCTGAGTACTGCCAGACCAGCTGAAGTAAGCTATAGAGTCTCAAAAATGAACACAGCATGGGCCAAAGAAACTCAAGAACCAATGAAACAAAGTCACTAACATCTCAGTCTGAAAAAGACTCCAATGCACCACCATTAGAACCACAAATGAAGAAGAAGAAGAAGAAGAAACAGCCTTTATTGTCCCACAGAGGGGAAATTTGGGTGTAACAGCAGCCGCAGTTATTATAAATATAAATAAAGATATAATAATTCACACTATTAAGAAAAGAATATATATAAAATCAACAAACAATATTAACCTTAATACTACTACTAATAATAATAACACTATATACAATGTACATGATGTGCCTGTGTGTTGAACCTTAACAGGCCGGACTATTTACAGTATATTATATATTATCCTACATTGTGTAGGTTATTGTGGTTTTTGTTGGGAGCAGTGATGATTATAAAGTCTTACAGCTGCTGGGAGGAAGGATCTGCGGTAACGCTCCTTTGTGCATTTAGGATGCAGCAGTCTGTCACTGAAGGAGCTCTCCAGCTCAGCAACAGTTTCATGCATGGGATGGGAGACCTTGTCCATCAGTGATGTTATTTTGGTCAGAGTCCTTCTGTCTCCCACCACCTGCACTGAGTCGAGAGGACATCCTAGGACAGAGCTGGCTTTCCTGATGAGCTTGTCTATCCTCTTCCTCTCAGCTGTAGACAAGCTGCTGCTCCAACATACTGCTGCATAGAAGATGGCTGATGCCACCACAGAGTCATAGAAGGTCTTCAGGAGTGTCCCCTGCACTCCAAAAGACCTCAGCCTTCTCAGCAGGTAGAGTCTGCTCTGACCCTTCCTGTAGAGCGCATCAGTGTTATGAGTCCAGTCCAGTTTATTGTTTAGGTGAACACCCAGGTACTTATAAGAGTCCACTATCTCAATGTCCACTCCCTGGATGTTCACCGGTGTCCGTGTGGTGGGTCTGCGCCTGCGGAAATCCACCACCAGCTCCTTGGTTTTAGCGGCGTTGATCAGGAGGTGGTTCCGCTGGCACCAGTCCACAAAGTCCTGAGTCCACTGTCTGTACTCTGAGTCATCCTCACCTGTGATGAGGCCAACTATGGCAGAGTCGTCAGAGAACTTCAGCAGATGGCAGCGTGGGGAGTTGATGGAGAAGTCTGCAGTGTAGAGGGTGAAGAGGAACGGTGCCAGCACAGTTCCCTGTGGGGCCCCCGTACTGCAGACCAGCCTGTCAGAGACACAGCCCTGTGTCCTCACGTACTGTGGGCGGTCAGTGAGGTAGTCCAGTATCCACTCGGAGATGTGGTGGTCCACTCCTGACAGTTCCAGCTTGTCTCTCAGAAGTCCTGGCTGGATGGTGTTAAAAGCACTGGAGAAATCAAAGAACATGATCCTCACAGTGCTTCCAGGCTTCTCCAGGTGGGTCAGAGCTCGGTGCAGGAGGTAGATGATGGCGTCATCCACCCTGATGCCAGGCCGGTAGGCGAACTGCAGCGGGTCCAACGAAGACGACACCATGAGGCGTAGATGGTTGAGGACCAGCCTCTCGAGGGTCTTCATTAGATGCGATGTCAGGGCTACCGGCCTGTAGCTGCTAAGATCCTTTGGATGTTTGGTCTTTGGTACCGGTACCACACAGGAGGTCTTCCACAGTTGTGGTACTTTCCCCAGCTTCAAGCTCAGGTTGAACATGTATCCCATGATGCCACACAGCTGATCTGCGCAGCACCTCAGGAGCCTGGAGCTGATGCCGTCTGGACCAGCAGCCTTTCGCACCTTGATCTTACGTAGCTCCTTCCTCACATGATGAGTTGAGAGGGACAAGATGGAGGTGGGGGATGGGGGTTGTGAGATGGAGTCCTCAGAAGTGAAGGGGGTGGGTGATGGCTGAGAGCTGAGAGGTGTGAGGTCCCAAGAAGAAGAAAGGTTGGCAGTCATTAAAGATGGTGGGGCTGACAGCAGGGGGGACTGGGCTGGGGGAGGGGTGGGTGGCTGGTCAAACCTGTTAAAGAACTGGTTCAGGTTGTTAACCCACTCTAAGTCTCCCACAACCCTAGGGCTTGGTTTGTGGCCTGAAATTGAGTTCAAACTCCTCCAAACCCCACTGATGTTGCTCTGCTGTAGCTGGTCCTCCATCTTCTTCCTGTAGATGTTTTTTCCATCCCTGATTTTCCTTCTCAGATCCTTCTGCACGGCTCTCAGCTCCTCCTTATTTCCTGATCTAAAGGCTCTCTTCTTCTCCTTCAGGAGAGCCTTTATTTCAGAGTTGATCCAGGGTTTGTTGTTTGAAAAACACCGTACCCTCCTGGTGGGCACAGTGTTTTCCACGCAGAAATTTATGTACTCAGTGATGCAGTCCATGATGCTGTCGATGTCCTCCCCATGAGGGGCACAAAGCTCTTCCCACACAGTGGAGCTAAAGCAGTCTCTCAGAGCTTCTTCAGTCTCCTCAGACCATTTCTTCACTGTGTGTGTCACAACTGGTTCTCTGTGTACCAAGGGTTTGTACACAGGCTGGAGATGAACCAGGTTGTGATCTGAGCCCCCCAGGGGAGGCAGAGGTGATGAGCTGTAGGCCTCCTTGATGTTGGCATACAGTAGATCCAGTGTGTTGGTATTCCTGGTGTGGCAGGTGACATACTGGGTGAAGGTGGGGAGAGTGGAGGACAGGGAGACGTGGTTAAAGTCCCCTGAGATCAGAAAGAGGGCCTGTGGGTGCTGTGTTTGGAGTCTGCTGGTAGTAGCATGGAGGACATCGCAGGCTGCAGCAGCGTTAGCAGAGGGCGGCACATACACAGTTATCACAATAACATGTGAAAACTCCCGAGGAAGATAGTGCGGTCTCATACCAACAGCGAGCAGTTCAATGTCCTTACTGCAGAGCGTCTCTTTGATGGTTAGATGTCTGGAGTTGCACCATCTATCGTTCACAAACACAGCCAGACCCCCGCCCCTCTTCTTACCACTCTCCTTGGTTCTGTCGGCACGGATCAAATGAAAGCCGTCCATGTTTATGTGTGAGTCCGGGGTTAGCTCGGTTAGCCACGTCTCCGTCAGGCACATGAGGCTGCTCTCCCGGTAGCTCCTTTGATGTCGCGTTAGCGCCGCCAGCTCGTCCACTTTGTTGGGAAGAGATCTCACGTTTCCCATGATGATGGACGGGATGACGGGCCTGTACCTTCTCCCCTGGCAACGACGACCTATGCCCGCACGTCTCCCGCGTCTCTTCCTTCTCAGTTCGCGGGGAATATCGAGTCGTTCTGCAGGAGTAGGCACAGCGGAGCGCCCGATGGAGATCAGCTGGTCCCGAGAGTAAACAATAGGAGCGTGGCCACTCTCGCAGTCTCCAAACATAAACACCATAAAAAGGGTAAATAAAAACAAAGTTTTCCAGAAAAAAGTCTGCTCCATCATGAGGAAAAAGAGCAGAAGATACAGAAACACAAAAACACATCTAATACTAAACAAAATGAGAAAAAACACGGAATTAGTGCGGAGCTGCTGAAACTGGCTGCCTGCTCGCGCGGCGCCGGAAGTAAAAAAAAAAAAAAAAAAAAAAAAAAAAAAAAATGGAGAAAACTTGGAACAGCAATCACTTTTTAAGCTCTTCCATCAGAATCTGATCCCATAAAGTGTTGGAAGTATTACTTTTTATTGTCATTCATCACTTATTTAAGGGGGGGCTGTTGCTCAGATAGGAGGTAGAGCAGGTTGATTACTAATTGGAAGGTTGGTGGTTTGATCCAGTCATCATGCCAAAGTATCCTTGGACAAGATACTATCTCCAAGTTGCTCTTGGATGCACTTGGAGTAGAAAAAAGTGCTCGTATGACTGGGTGAATGAGGCATGAGCATAAAATACTTTGAGTGCTTGAGTACAAAAGCTCTAAAAGAGAATTACGTTCCCTGACAAATTTATTCCAACAGTGCATTGATGACTCGTCCAGGAGGTCACAAAAGAACCCAGAACCCCTTTGTGTCTTTCTATGGGAAAGTTTGACAAACATCAAGTATGCCTTTATTCTATTAAGGAAAACAGACACATTAAGACATAAAAAATGCCAACTCCCCGTGGTTATAGGGACTTTTGAAGAACATGCTTTTTTCCATTGTGCACACATTGAGTCCATCTTATCTTATGACATCATAAACAACGTGAGTGTCCACTTCTCTCTCTATTCTGTTTCTTATTTCTGCAATAAGCCTCAATGCTGCAGAGTTCGGCTCCAGAGAGTCCACATTCTGTAAATCAAGACTTTAGAATCAATTAGAAAACAAACACAGAGTCTGTAATGATACTTATTCATGACAGTCTCATGTAATGTAAGAGACAATTCTGGATTAAGCTTTTAAAAGGGCCTGGCTGCAACCTGCTGATTGCTTTAAGTTCAAAATATCTTTCTTTGAGTGCCATCTACTTCAATCTGAGATGCTATCAGAGGAACAGGTGATAAAGCTCAATAAAGAAGAGAAGAAATGTGTAATTTAAAGGTCACACAAGTGCTGCAAATATAATGAGTTTACTGGCAGAAAATTATTCATCTTGCAAAATCAAGTTTTATATACATTTATTTTACTAACTGCTGTGTGTTTCTAACACAACAGCTGCACAAAGGAAAAAAAAAAAATAATAGTGTAACATTAAAATATAAAGTTACTCAGCACATTCAGATCTGTGACCGTCCTGTAGGTTTGCAATGAGATCAAAGTGAAATTGTTCATTTTGATTAAATATTCTCCAAATTGATCGATCAGTCTGACCTGTTTTCTGTTCACTGCCATCCAGCAGTGTAAAACTGACTTATACACTTTTAGTGCACAGTAGGTTCCCTGTGATATTTTGAGGATTCACCTGCACAGAATCACAGTCACAAATGACCTGAGACGTGTCACACAAACAAAAACGCTTCACCTTGTTTGTTTCAGGGTGCCGCTCTTTCTTCATAGCTGAAACACAAAATAAAAAGATGCTTGTACATCACTGTTAGATCATACGTGAGCATATTTAATGAATAACTTGTCATCTGTACCTGGATGAAGCTGCCTGATTTTAATAGCCAGACCAATGGAACCCATCATGAAGAAAATACCCATGCTGGCAAACATCACAGTCACAAGTTTTGTATTTACATCACACGTTTCTGCGACTGCAAATAGTGAGTAACATGTAAATGGTGTTAGAAAAAGCATTTACCTTAATATGCACACTCAAAAATCAATTCCAAATACTAGTTAGGATTATGTTTTTCATATAAAATTCCTGTGCATTTGGATTGAATTGTTTTACAATAACCAGCATAATAATCTTAAAGTAATGCTGTTGGTCTGGCTGATTAGTTATCTGTTTTAGTTTATCTTTGATTAGCAAATATGCAACATATAGGTTTATTACACTATATATTAAAATTATATAATCCAAATGTCATGTCCAAGGGTCATCTGATTAACCTTAAGCATCATTCACACTCACAGATACTGATGCATGAAATGGCTTTTATACTATTTAATTGTCCGGTTTTCATCTTTCAGTTGTCTTGTTTAATATTCATGAGTATTTTACTTTTTCTTATATTGTTTTGTTGTGATATATAAATATATTTTAAATTTTTTAACTGACATATATTACTGTATATGTGTGTCTATAGTTTACTTGTGCAAAATTCAGGAAAATAAAGTGCAAAAGCAGATGAATCCACTTGCGACAAGTTATTGAGTAACTCGAATAATTTGATTACAGAGGCAAATTCTTTGCTTCATTGCTTCCTTTAAAAAGTGCAACTGTTTCTCTCAGATTTGTGCCTAAGAATACACCTGTAATAGAAATGTATTTTGGAGCACGGTGTGTGAATAAAAAGTATTGCAACATTAGCCCTAAGCAGCTCCCAGTTTTCAGAACAAAAAGACTGATAACACAATGGCAGCAAGTGAAGATGATGTTCCCATAGTTTAAGGTGGAGCCAGAGTGTGTCTGCACAAAGAGGCGGAGCCAAGACAGTGAGTTCAGGTGAATAAAAGAAAAAGTTTTACTAGCATCCAAAAAGTGATGAGCTGGAGATATTGGTGAAGACCCAGAAAGTATACCACAATCACAGATGAGCTCTGTCAGACATATAAATTTCCCTCTGGGATCAATAAAGTTATTCTTATTAAAATAGCAGTGCTTGTGACTGTATTCACCATTAACACCTTTATTGGGAAAAAGCTGGTGGGAGTGAAGAAGAGTGATCTTTATAGCTGCTGCCATCCACCGCCATTAGTTTTACACAGCAACAGATCTACAGCACAGTTAGTGGTGCAATAAAAGTGTGTGTGCAGATGAACTGTTATCTTGGTCTGGACCCATGTTTAAATTAGGAAGGGGGCCACATGGAGTGTACAAGACCATATTTAATTCAAAGCTTTAGTAACATTTTGCAGATTTAGATTGATAGAAAATATCAGTTATATTCATTAAATTGCATTAATATTAAAAAATATAAAATAAAATAGGGCTGCAACGATTCATCGATTAACTCGATTAAATCGATTCTAAAAAATTATCGACACAAATTTACTGTGTCGATGCTTCTTTTAAACTCTACAGCGCTCAGCTGTCTCGGTGTAAGCGGCGCTCCTCACTAGCATTAGTGCTCCGTCGTCTTTTTGTGGGTTTATTGGTGGCTGGCAAACCAACATAGAACTGCATTACCGCCACCTACTGGACTGGAGTGTGAATCACGCGCACACACACACACACACACACACACACACACACACATTCTAAAAAGCTCTCCGTCGCTGCGATGGATTTCCTTTAACACAGAGTGGATCATCACTAGAGTTGCCACCTGTCTCGTAAAATACAGAACCCCGTATGTTACGGGACTCCGTGGAATACGGCTCCGTAACATGCGGGGTTCCGTACTTTACCGGACGGGTGGCAACTATCGCTGACATGCATTTCCACGCCTCCACTGCTCTCTGTGTGTCTGTGTGTGTTGTGTTCGCTGACAATTTCAGCTGTTATTTTTGTCTTTACTTCAGCTGTAGCTAGCACAACTGGTTTGCTAGAGCGCGGGCCATTAGCACTAGCGATGGTTCGGTACCGGAAGGCCCGCCCCCCAGGACCGGGAGGCTCCGTCAAAATTTTTTTTTTAATCCCTTATTAGTGACTAAATATAGACCTGCAGTAGAAATGTATTTTTGAGAATGCTTGTGAATACAAAGCATTACGACATTACTCACACATGCGCCATGGCTCCCGCAGCCACTAATTTTTCAAAACACTCATAGCAGGCAGCGGTTTTAACTGCGCAAGCGCAAAGAGACGGTGAGCTCAAGTAGTGCAAAAGGAAACGTTTTTGCAGCGTCCAAAACAGCAGCTTTTTCTTTTAGTAACCACCATTAAAATCTTTACTGGGAAACAGCTGGAGGTCCTTCATCAAGCACCTGATCAGCAAGTGTTAAGGTGAAGAAAAGAGAACTTTGTAGCTGCTCCATTCACCACTGTTTGTTCACATGGCGAGAAACTGCATTACGGAAGTTAAAATATGCAGATAAACTGTTAATAAAAAAAGTATTTCTTATCCGATTACTCGATTAATCGCTGGAATAATCGATAGAATACTCGATTACTAAAATAATCGTTTTATGCAGCCCTAAAATAAAAGCTTGGTTTTTTTTTTTTGTAGGCCAGTGAAAATATTCCTGGTCTTGTAAAACTCAGAGGTTATGGTGGTGTTTATGTTAATAATTCATGTTAATAATAATCCAGTGTCCAATCTATCAGCCCGGGTCAGTGGCTTAGTGTTCTGCAGCAGGAAACGTTACATCAAAGGCCAAACCCCAGTTCTGAGAATGCTCGCTTTTCTACATTGCAGCCACCACAGCCTCCTTTAAAGGCTCTCACACACACACACACACACACACACACACACACACACACACACACACAGTTAAACACGCAGGCAGACCACACATGCCCACAAAAACACAGACATGAACACACACCAAGACTGCATCTCCTGGATTACTGCATTTGTTACTTTATTTTTCATCCATTCATTTTCTTCTACTTATCCAGGGCCGGGATGTTGGGACAGCAGCCTAAGCAGAGAGGCCCAGACCCCTCTACCTCTCTCTCCCCAGGTGCCTCCGCCAGCTCATCCAGGGCGATCCCAAGGCGTACCCAGGCCAGCCGGGACATATAGTCTCTCCAGTGTGTCCTGGGTCTGCCCCAGGGCATCTACTTTATTATTCATATTTTTTATTATTATTCTTATTTTTTATGCATTTAATTTTTTCTTTAAAATAAATCTGACTTTAAAGGTTTAGTTCTTTTGAGAGATATTCTCTGGAGCTTGAAAAATGTGACTGGACTTCTTTATGTTTCTAACAACCTTTCACCAAGTTTCTTCACTCCAAAAACCGACTGGTGGAGAGTCCCAAGTATTAAAACCCCAGTCTGGAGGTGTTCGTTGACCCAATATAGGTCATGTGCATAATCACATGCAGCGAGGTGTGAAAAAAGGCGTGGGTCATTACAATAAGTGGTTTCGGGTGAAACCACTGTGAGACTTCGCCCCGCGCTCTCAAGTGACCCACTGATGTCACCTGAAGAAAGGTGTGAGCTTTCTTCAAGCTCCAGAGAACACCATGACCTGGATGACTGAGAACCTACACAAACATACTGACAGATATTACAAGATTGAAACTAATTAGCAGTTCACTTTAAAATACCTGCCTTTTTTCTCTTCTGAATATTTACTATTGCCCATTAATAAGACAAAATTATTTCCTATCAATTACTCAAGTACTTGATGGAATAATCGATAAAATACTTGATTACTAAAAGAATCAATGGCTGCAGAGTTTAGGAGTTTAAGAATGAACATTATTACAAAATCTCAATTTAGACTTTTCTACAGTAAAGTCCAGAAAGAAAAACTCATTAGAGAAAGAAAAATAACCATACCTCGACTATTAAGGTTCCCTTCATCCCTGGGTTCACTGTTACCTGCAGGCACGATATAACTTTATACATTCTGAGTTTAAGATTCTACGAAAAATCAAGTGCAAAAAGAAACATTAGCCACAAGCTTACCTTGAATTCTTAACTCTACGGCATTAGAAATAACTGTGTGTTTATTCATGTAAAATCCACAGAAATAAATCCCTGCGTCAGATAAATTTATTTGCTGGATTTGAAGAAAGACCGAGGTGATGTTGGAACTCATCCTAAATTTTCCATTTTGAAATCCGTCACAGAACGACGCAGATCCGTCAGATCCAAACATGGCAGAGACGCAGCTGGGATTAGATTGGTCGACCACTTTGAACCAGTCGGTCTGTGTTGGATGAGCGGAAATGTTGGAGCATTGCAGGGTGACTTCTTCACCGGGGTGGACCTCCACTGTCTGAAACTCAGAACCTGAGACAGAGGTCCAGCCTGAGAGAAACACCAGAGACAGAGAGATTCATCACAGAGGATACAAAAAACACAAAAACTATAACAGGGCAACAACATCGATTAGTTTGATGTAATTCATTTCACTCTTTTTCTGGTAGGTTCTATTATTTGGAGTAAGAGTTTAAAAAGGTGGTGGAACTTACTGAAGCTGCAGAGGAGCAGAGCTGTTATCAAGATGAAGCTCCTCATTGTGTGTTTAATCCTGTCACTGCACTGATACTTTTTTAACACACAGCTCTTGCAAAAGGTTTTAGAGGGGCGGGGTGTTTTTGGTTTTTCATCCTGTCAGTGACCTGCTAATGCAATGCCATGCCTTTTGCTTTAATTTTAGCTTCAGCAAACATCTAATAACATAAAAAAATACTTAAATATTAATTGATGTTTGAGCCTCCGCATCTTACAGTTCAATGTTACAACTGCTTTATATCCAATTTATGCAAACTTTACGAGCACACAGCTGACATCCAAATGAAAGCTGGATTGAGAGATTGGTGTGGTCAGACCCTTGAGTACTGAGAACAGACTGTATATGCAACATGGATGTAGCCACTCTTAATTCACCTGTTGGTGTATGGACTCTGCACTTTGGTTCTTCAGTATTAGTGTTTTGGCCACCATCAGGATATTTTTTTGTAGCCAGACCATATTTGGACAAGAGGATGGAAAGCTAACTTATCAGGTAGGGCTAACAAGCTGGATTGAAGATGGGTGTGGTCAGACCCTTGACTATTGAGCAGTGTTAATTTTGACAGCAAATTTTCTTTTAGTTTTAGTCATAGTCTTTTGAGGAAAATATAATTTAGTTTTAGTCATAATTTAGTCATTTGAATAATTTTAGTTTTAGTCTAGTTTTAGTCAATGAAATTATCGTAAGAATATAGTTCGACTAAATCTGCAGTCGATTTAGTCGACTAAAATATAAAGAGTGTAAAATGTAAATGCTTTTTCTTCAGTTCCCTTGAATTAGTCATTATACACACACAAAATTAAATATTTATTAAAAGTTATGGAATATTATTAATAATATTAACATTAGTGTTTCACCTGCTTCTCACACACCTGATCATTAGCACCACCTTACTGAGATAATACGAGCGTTTTACAGCAGGACGCTCTGAAAGGTACAGGGCAGTGTTCAGGACTAAGATTAGGAAAGGCTAATCCACCGCGGTGTGGAGATTTTCTCTAAACACAAACGCTAAACTAGGAAAAACACTTTACCCTGCATGATATTAAAATGCTTACCTTTGCATGGAGATCTGGGTGACTGGTTTGCAGATGTCTTTTAAGATTTGTCGTGTTTTTACCTGAGATAGTCGCCCCACATGGTTTACACATCATTTTGTTTGTCACGGTATCAAAGGACAAATGTGTCCATACATCGGCTCTTCTCTTTCTCCCTGCTGACATTGTTTACATAACTTAGTTCTATCAGAAGTAAAAACAAATCACAGGCTAGTTTGGTCTTCCCGAGTTTAGAGCAAATTTGCGCAACTGTGCGTTTGACTGGATGTTTTTCTAACTTGTCCCACCCTGTCAAAAAATTAAATAAGTTCTGACTGGATGTCGTCCCTGCCAAGCATTTTCGTCTTGTTTTCATTCATTGACGAAAGTGTCAATTAATTTTTTCAGTTTTTGTCAGTTTAGGTAGTTTTTATTTAGTTATCGTCTCGTTATCGTCATGAAAAAAAAGGTCGTTGACAAAAACTATGATGAAAATATTTCGTCAGCGAAATTAACACCGCTATTGAGCACAGAATGTTTGAAAAACAAAGATGTAGTCAACGTGATATTACCCATTGTTTTCTGGAATCCTCATTTTAAGCCTCAAGATGAACTTTTTCACTGCTGCTATGTTATTTTTTGGATCCAAAAGTAGCCGGAGTCCGAGGTTCTAAGTTATCAACTAAAGGTAGCGAGACTGGTTAGCAAACATCCAGTGAGGCAAATGAGCCTCGCGGCTGAAGTGAGCAGACGAGTACAATTCACTGGATCCTTTCTCGGGCCGGCCTCGAGGTTGTTGCTCCGTTTTATGTAGCATGATCCCTCATCTGCACTGTTCCTCATTGTTTAAAATAAAATCAAATAATAATTGGCACTCTCAAATTCATAATCAGCAATGACTTTATCAAAGTAAATCTGCAACTAAATTATGAAATTTGGTTTCAATATTGATCAATGTTTTTTTTCTTTATTTTGTAATTCTGAGATGTCTCAGCAACTATCACAGGAATTTCAAACACCTGGCCACCTTTTCTTTAATTCAACATCCATACGTTCTTGCAGAAATCTATCAAATCGATCAAAAACTCAGGTTTACAGGTGATAATGCATCTCTATCATCCTCCTTAGTGCTAGAATGCCTGAGCTGCTAACCTGAGCTTCCTGCTGTGGTTTGCTTTCTTTCTGTTTTCTTAGCTTGCCCCTTCTTGCCATTATGCTGTGTTACTGCTCAAGTGGGTGCGGCTTGTGTTCAGCAGCCCGAAGTGCCACCCCTTTTATACAGCTGACTTAACACAAGAACACTGGCTTAATTGCTAAGTCCGGAGAGAGGAGAGCACCAGTACCAGAGAGCCTTTGTGATGCAGCTTGTGAGCTGTGTGTGTGTGTGTGTGTGTGTGTGTGTGTGTGTGTGTGTGTGTGTGTGTGTGTGTGTGTGTTTGTTTACTCGTGCTCTGTTTAGGTGATTGAGGTCTTTTGACCTACTCTGTTGGCTTGGTGACTTACTTCTATTTTTTCTATGTTTTTGAAGCTGAAAGTGGCCTGTACATACTGTACATCATATTTAAGGTTAATCTGCATCAAAATCATATAAACATTATAATATTAAGGGTTAAAAATAAGCATACTGTTAACTAAGTGACTGACACTCGGAGTTGAAGTTTAAATGTAGATTTTGGACTTTTTGCATGTGTACTATAAATGCTGGGAATATTTCAGTCAAATTAATGGGAAATCCTACACAGACTGATTCTGCCGGCTCTGTTTTGTTCTTCTGCAGCAGGTCAGACTCACACACCCAAAGCATATTGCTAGTTATGTCTTGCACTCGTAGACACACAATGCAACTGGATGTGTGGACTATGTTTATATTATGTTTTGCTACACAATTTGCATTTGTGAGTTTATAATAATCCAAAAGGTTTTTGACTAGGCCATGTGCAATTAAAATGATGAGAAACTTGGAAAATATGAACAAAGTGACATGTGAGACTCCAGACAGTTAGGTCTAGGACAAACATTTCTCACATCCAAATATTCCCATATTATAGTGTTTGTTTGTTGTTTATGAACGTGTAAATGCAGCAGCTAGTTTAAAAAGATCACAGTCAATTTTATAGTTAAAGACTGGACTTTGGAAGCCTTCTGAGTTTCACTTCAGTTGCGCTCAGACCACACTGTGCTGTTGTTTCCTGTCAACAGAGTAAATCTCACTGCGCACATCAACCATTAGACTCTGACAGTCATCTGTGGCATTTCTGACTCCTCCTCCATCATCACACCTCAGCGCCTGACTTTTTTTCTCTCAGGCTAAAGGCCAACAAATAAGAAAAACACAAAGAGGACACAAACAGCCTCAATGAAAGTTTTATTTAACTTTTAATTAATCTTTTTATTTATTTTTTTTAACCACTTTTGACTCTTGTCACCCACCACACACACAGACACACAAATTCAATAGCAGGTTATTATCATGAAGCACGAGGTTCACTTCCTGAGTCTATCTGGTGGCAGCAAACATGACATGACTCGTGTTGCTTCTTTTGGCTTTTGTCTGGAAACTCAGACCTTTGTAATTCAGATCATCTGGGCACATATTCTGAAAACTGTAACATGTAGACTTTGATTGTGATTCATATTTACACCAAAGTCTAATTTAAATGTGAAAACTTCATCTACAATGGAGTCGCAGATGAGCCGCACAATGTAAAACCGCGATAACGATTTAGGAAATAAAAGCTTCGTTCAGGTGACATCTGATCAAACCTTAGATGCAATCTTGAAGATAAACTGAGAGCTCTGTCTCTGCTCATAAACTTTATCTGTCTTTGGAGATTAGTATTTGGTAAAAACTACCACTACCTACCACATAATTTCATCTGTCCACTAACTTTGTAAGAGTTTCAGATTACAAGCCTAAACTTTAATGCAATGTGAATATTTTTGCTCCAACTCACTTTACAGTTAAGAGAAAAATGACAGTGTTTAATGGGAAGAATATAGTAAGGCCTTGGGTACAAGTATAGCTTAAAGAATCCAAAGCTCTTTACATAGTTGCTACTGACTAAAAGGGAAAGGAATGTTATACAGAGTTGTTTTATATTAAGAATGAGTTCTAAAAATATCTGCGTTATTTGCTGTAAACAGCTGCTTGTACATTATGATGTCACTACTACTAACTACTAATACTTAAATAATAGCTTGATTCTAGTATAGTTGAGTGTTGAACGCTGTCCACAAAGAGTATATGATATTCAACATTCAACATTACTAGCAACAAGCTATTATTTAAGTAGTATATGTATAAAATCAAGCACCAAGGCACCAACGTTCTGCAGAACCGATCACTACAGACTTCATGTGACCTTCAGCTTAGCTGAACATGAACGGTGCACAGAGAGCTTCATGGAATGGATTTCTATGGCCGAGCAGCTGCATCCACTCCTTGCATCACCCAGCAGAATGCAAAGCAAATACTTTTGGCAATATAGTGTGTAGCCCGGATGGAAAAATGGGGATTAAATAAGCTTAATTCCTTTGAACATAAAAGCAAAGTTAACAGGAGTGTAATGTACTTTGCATATAATGTGTATTGTGTAATGGAAGAGGAATAATGTTATGTAAATATAATGTTTTCTTACAAAGTTGCTGAATGTAACAGAGCTAACACTCTTAGTTCGTATTTTCTGAGTGGTCAGTGAAGGTGGTCTGGCATGTCTACCTGGTGTATTTGGCTGGGGGTGTGAGAGAGGAAGGAGAGGAGAAGAGAGAAAAACGGAGAACGGACGCAGCAGTGTTGGCTCGGAGCGCGCTAGCACACGATAAACTAACAGAAGAGAACTGACTAGTAAATACTACCCAGTGACTGTTAGTAGGAGGCGTTGAGAAACCACCTGCCCGACAGCTGTGCAGCCGCAGACGACGGTGATTCAGAGCGAGGCATCAGCATCGGCGGTTAGCAGCGAACGGCTAGCAGGAGCTCGTCGTGGTGACGAGCGCCATCTTCTTTGCCCTGTCGGTGGCGAGTGGTGAGCGGAAACAGACTGCAGACGAGAACTGGTTGACTGGCGTCCGGAGGGGACGAGAGGGTGAGCTGGTTCGCAACGCGGAACTGTAAGTCAGACGTTTCTGGTGCGGCTATCGGTGAGTGAAGAGGAGTTTCGCCACTGTGCTGCAGCACACAACAATCAGGCCTGCAACGTTTGTGTGAATGCGAGCGTGTGTGTGGGGCCCATGTATGAGTACTGTTAAGTGACTGTGTATATTTGAATGACGGAGTAGTTAGAATTAACCCTTATAAGCCTAATCCATTCGGACTGATTGGGAAAAGCAAAGGTTGAGTTCAATATTTTTACTGGTATTATAAGAATACAAGTGTTTTAGTGTTTCATTTGTATCTTACATTTTGCATTTAAAAGTGTGGTTTTCTATCTTGCGTTCACGTTCAGTAAATGTTCAGTTTTGGAGTTAAAGAGTCATCTGAGTCAGTGTTATTTTAAATAGTGTGTGATTTAAGTTTCTTAATAGTCATCACATCATTGTCCACAAGTGAACCTTCGTGGTATCCACTTTGCATCGGACCCACACCCCACCTAGTTTGGTCAATCCTGGGGTTCCCGGTCAGAACACAATATAAAGCGGTGGGGTGCTACATAAAATGGAGGCACCGCTGGGATAAATGCTAATATTAGTCTACCCTTGTTACTGGCTCAGACAACTCTTTAAGTAGAGATAATCTGAAATGAAAATAAGCTATAGGTAAACTCAGAGGAAACCAGTAAGCAGACTCTGTGTAATAGAAGGGAAATTGGTACACCAGAGGGATGGCACAGTTACGGCATTGGTGTAAAGGAGAGGGCATTAACCCTACCCATGCCATTCTGCTCAAAGATGTTCCCGAAGACACTGAGATTGAACGCATAGAAGGAACTGTGCAATCCATTAAAGTTCTTGGACGTGTTAAAGTCAGAGGACGCATGTACGATCCTCAGAGTCAATGTTTGACTGTACTGTGTGAATGCAGAGAGAAAGTAAATCCCAAAGCTATTCCCTTAGACATCCTGCCGGAAGGTAGTAATGCACCATGGAGAATTGTTGGATATTCAGAGAAGGAGGAAGGGTCAGCTGACCAAGTGCTTGCAGAGGACTTGCAGGTGCCACCAACAGAGTTAGGCTCTGTTCCACCACTTCAGGCCTCTACTCCGGAAGCTATCATCAGAGCTGTGGGAGACCTTCTGCAAAGCACAGCCAAGCCGGTAAGTGATAACAGCAACTACAGGAGGCTACGAACCTTCTCAGGGATTGTCCCTACTCCCCCAGGAGAGGAGCCATTGGAGAACTGGATATTGCAAGCTCGTTTGATGATAGAGGAATATGATTGGCCTGACAAAGAAAAGAAAATGAGAATAATGGAAAGTGTAAAAGGTCCTGCTTTGGAGATATTGCAGGCTGTCCGCTTTAATAACCCAGAGGCCACACCCCAAGGGTACGTGGATGTGATTGAGAACACATTTGACACACCAGAGACAGGAGAAGAACTGTACTTCTCATTCAGAATGCTATGCCAGCATCCCGGTGAAAAACTTTCTGAGTTTCTGCGAAGGATGGAAAGATCCCTGAACAAAGTAGTAAAAAAAGGAGGTCTGTCCCCGACTTCCATAGACAAAGCCCGCCTTGATCAACTCATTAAAGGAGCCACAAGGTCTGACATGATGTTATTAAGTTTGCGTTTGAGGGAGCGAAGAGATAATCCACCTACTTTCTTGCAGCTGCTGAATGAGGTGCGCATTGAAGAAGAGTATGAAGCCTCCCGCCGTAGACTTAACCCCACAAAAGCTGTGCATGTCAAAAGTGCTACTGTACCCACAGGGGCATATGTCCAGGATCTTGGAGCTGAGCTCCAAGACCTCAAAACCCAAGTCAGTGGGCTCACGGCTGCGTCAGGGGCTCCATGTGTCCTTTCCCTTGAGTCTCCACCCACGGATGAGCCAGAGCCCAACAGCTTGGAAGAGAACAACAACATTCAAGCTTTAAAGAAAGAAGTGGTGAAACTAAGAAAGCAAATCTCAGTTATGTCTGTTAAACCCAGCAAAGAGCCCGTAGTATCACCACTCCGTAACCAGACTTCTCCCGTGCGCATGCATCAGAGAGCTACGGCACTCAGAGATCCCAGTGACTTTTTCTGTTATCGCTGTGGCGAAGATGGGCACATTTCCACCAAATGTAAATCCCCAGAGAACTACCCAAAAGTGATACAGAAACTCCTTCATGCCCAACGGAAACTGAAAGCAAGCCAGAAAGCTCCTGGTAGTGCAAAAGAACAAACTACCACAAATGTAGGGGTCAACCGGAGCGCTGTGAGTGTACACACAGCTGGTGTCCCAGAAGGACTTGTAGGGCCACCCTCCACTGCCTGTGTGAAGGTGGATGGCATAACCTGCACTGCCCTGTTAGACAGCGGGTCTCAGGTAACGATAGTTTTCGACAGTTGGTATTCAAGGTACTTGCCTCATGTGCCTCTCCAACCTGTCACGGGTTTAGATATTTGGGGCCTAAGTGAGTCAGAGACCAGCTACCCCTACCGAGGCTACATCCAAATTGAGTTGGAGTTGCCTGGAAAGACCCAAGGGAACGTGGAGGCTGTCCCAGTTCTTGCTTTAGTGTGCCCAGATCCTCGTTGCTCAGATACCATACCTGTTCTAGTTGGCACCAATGTTCACAAAATTAGACCTCTGTCTTCAAGTCAGAAAGAGGGGAGCCCAAAAACTGTTCGCACCAGCAAGGTGAACGTTTCGCAGTCTCAGCCCTTACCTACCATTAAGTACGAGTTGCCTACAGATGATGACTTTCCTGTAGCCGAAGTAAAGTGGACGGGTCCTGGACCACTGGTTATTCCGGCTGGGAAAAACCATATAGCCATCTGTAAAGTCAAAGAAACACACACGATCGGAGACAGTATCCTGATCACAGAACGTGCACCTTCACATGCTCTTCCCCCAAGTGTGTTAGTGCAGCCAACGGTGTTGTTCTCCAAGACCCTTGACAAAGACAAGTTCTTGGTTCTTATGCGCAATGAGTCCCTCAAAGCCACTGCCATTCCAATGGGTACTGTGGTTGCACACTTGCATGTGGTGGATATAGTGACTGACATCCCTGGCACACACACAAGAGCTTCATCTCAGCTGGACCCATCACTGTTCGACTTTGGGGATTCCCCTATACCAGCTGAATGGAAAGAGAGGCTGAAACAGAAACTTGCAGAGAGAAGTAATGTGTTTTCAACCGACGAGTGGGACGTTGGGTTGGCTAAAGGAGTGCACCATCATATACGACTAAATGACGACACCCCCTTCAGAGAACGGTCTCGCCGTGTGGCCCCTGCTGATCTGGATGATTTGCGCCGTCACCTTCAAGGACTACTGGCTGCAGGAGTAATAAAGGAATCAAGGAGTTCCTATGCTTCACCCATCGTATTGGCACGAAAGAAAACGGGGAAGTTGCGGATGTGCGTGGACTATCGAACACTGAACCGCAGAACTATTCCTGATCAGTACACCATTCCTCGAATTGACGAGGCCTTGGACTGTTTGTCTGGAAGCAGATGGTTTTCAGTCCTGGATCTGCGCAGCGGGTATTATCAAATCCCAATGGCAGAAGACGACAAGGAAAAAACCGCTTTCATATGCCCTTTGGGATTTTACCAATTCGAAAGGATGCCCCAAGGGATAACAGGAGCCCCAGCAACCTTCCAGAGAGTAATGGAAAAAGCGGTTGGGGACATGCACATGCTTGAGGTCATAGTGTATTTGGATGATTTAATAGTGTTTGGAAAAACCTTAGAAGAACATGAACAAAGACTGTTCAAGGTCCTTGACAGACTGGAAGAGACTGGACTGAAGTTGGCAATAGACAAATGTCAGTTCTGCAGACCTCAAGTGACATATGTAGGACACATAGTGTCTGAAAATGGTATTGCCACCGACCCAAGCAAAGTGGAAGCAGTAACTCGCTGGAAGCAACCCACTGACCTTCCATCACTGCAGTCATTCTTGGGGTTCTGTGGGTACTACCGTCGCTTTATAAAAAACTACTCTATTCAAGTCAGACCACTCACGGAGCTCTGCAAAGGTTACCCACCAACTCAGAGAAAGAAGAAAACTGCCAAAGTCCCAGAAAAGACCTATTACAGTGTAAATGAACCCTTTGGAGATAGGTGGGGTCCTGCTTGCACAGAGGCTTTTCAAAAGATTAAACACTGTCTCACAAATGCACCCGTTCTGGCATTCGCCGATCCATCCAAGCCCTATGTGTTACACATAGATGCCAGCCTTCATGGTTTGGGCGCAGTACTCAATCAAGAACATCCTGAAGGTTTGCGACCTGTGGCGTTTGCTAGCCGAAAGCTCAGTTCCTCGGAAAAGAACTACCCGGTGCACCAACTTGAATTCCTGGCGTTGAAATGGGCAGTAGTGGACAAGTTTCACGATTACTTGTATGGTGCTCAGTTCACGGTGAGGACCGATAATAATCCCCTCACGTATATTCTGACCACAGCCAAGCTCAATGCCGCTGGTCATCGTTGGCTGGCTGCCCTCTCAACTTACGATTTCACTTTACAGTACCGACCTGGAAGCACTAATATTGATGCTGACTCACTGTCACGCAATCCTCTGCCATCGGAGAGCCCCGAGTGGAAAGCAATGCCCCTCGACAGTGTCAAAGCCCTCTGCAAGCAAATCTCCTGCAGAAAGTCGGCAGGAGGGAACATGGGATATGCCGAGTCATTAGGGGTTTCCCCTGAGGCACTCCCAGAGTGTTTTGTTTTCCCCACTCGATTGGACCACAGTGCTTTGACCCAGATAAGTAAGGCAGAACTTATTAAAGCGCAAGATAATGATCCAGTGATTGCTCCAGTCAAGAAATCTGTGAATGGAGAATTCCTGTTTTCACCAGACAAGGAGGCCAACTCAGAAGCCGTACTGCTTCAGAGAGAAGCCAATAAGTTGGTGATCCGAGATGATCTGCTTTACAGAAAGGTGCAGAGGCAATCTGGTAATGAGGTATATCAGCTAGTGTTACCAAGGGAGCTGGTTGCCATGGTTCTGAAGTCGCTGCACGAGGAGTCCGGTCATCTAGGAGTGGACAAGACTGTTAAACTCATACGGGATCGATTCTACTGGCCCAAAATGTGTGCAGAAGTAGAGCAGTACATAAGAAACTGTGGTAGATGTATCACGCGTAAAGCTCAGCCCCAAAGAGCTGCACCATTAAACCAGATTACCAGTAGCGGACCACTTGATCTGGTATGCATAGACTTTCTGTCCTTGGAACCAGATTCCCAGGGGTATGCCAACATCCTTGTAGTAACCGATCATTTTACCAGATATGCCCAAGCTTTTCCGGCCAAAGATCAACGGGCGTCCACAGTTGCCAAGATTCTCTGTGAGAAATACTTTGTGCACTATGGACTTCCGGCACGGATACATTCTGATCAAGGTCGGGATTTTGAGAGCAAACTCATTCAAGATCTTCTCAAAATGTTGGGGATTCGGAAGTCTAGGACAACGCCCTACCATCCTCAAGGAGATCCGCAACCAGAGAGATTTAACCGTACGCTGCTGTCTATGCTCGGAACCCTAGATCCGAAGCAAAAGCAGAAATGGAGTCAGAGTCTCAGTCATTTGGTGCATGCTTACAATTGCACTCAAAACGAAGCAACAGGTTACTGGCTAGGGTTTAATCCCGGGATCCGGGATTCCCGGGAAATGCGATCAGAACCATTTCCCGTTTCCCGGGAAACGTTAGACGGGAAACCGGGAAAAAAGTCGCGCGCGTCGATTTGACTTTCAGAAAGAAAAGAAAGCTTCAGAATGTTAAATTTAAGGAAATATTGAGAGAAGGGTTCGTTTAATGCGAAAAGCATTACTCTTCATTTCAGGCACGTTCAGCCTCCGTTTAAGGCTTCAGCCTTCATCTCAAGCGTTTTAATAGAGGTATTACACAGTTGTGCTTTTTTCCTCTTTAATTTGTTGAAATCGTAGGCAATGTGTTTACCCTAAGGTATTTTGTATTATATAATTTTATATTATTATATATTGTTATATTGCATTATATAGCCTATAAAATATGCCTGCCCTGAACAATAAAGAAATATCTGTTTAACTTCGAGTGTTTCTTTTCCTCGTTTGCAGCCGCTTACTAACAATCATGAATTAGGATACGGGCCTAATGTGTGAAGAAATTATCATGAAATAGATTGCTTTAACATATTTCGCTTTTAAAATGGAGTTGAGTAAAATGTATATTTTTTAGGCTATAAGGATTGGCCAGTTTTTCAAAAGACGATTCACAGCGAACCTACTTTAACCCTCAGACACGGTGTTATAAATTTGCTGTTGCCAGAATGGCAATGACCAAGTCGTAGTGCGTTACTCAAGGCCCTGTGTTATGCCATATTATAGTGTAGTACGGTAGTTAACTTTTCAATGACTATTACAGCGTTCCACTGGTGGAGATATAGTGCAACAGATGTCGCCACGACAGCGTGGCTGAGCCATTATCAATGCTGTGGAGATGAACCGTATTGTTTTGCACCAGCAATTGTAAAATAGCTTGGTATAATTCCATGTACAATGGAGGAATATTCGAATTATATTTGTTAAGGGAGTGTTGAGGAACGATACAACACCGCATATCTCGAGCACTCGAATCTCGAGATGTAGGTTTTATTGCGTTAATCAAGCCAACGTTACCCCCTACTGGGCATAACAGGACATAGCTGGAAAGCTACCTCTACAATATCACAATAGGTTAAGGCCGACACAGGCTACAGAAGGCCTAATTAAAATAAAAAAATAAATAAACTTTTTCCCGGGATTCCCGGGAAATGGCTCGTCATTTCCCGGGATTTGATTCATGTCATTTTCGGGAAAAATATTAAACCCTAGTACTCGCCCTACCTGCTCATGTTTGGCAGGGAGGCGCGTCTACCTGTGGACATCTGTTTTGATGCACTGGATGAGGATCAAAAGAGTTTGTCACATCACAAGTACGTGGCTAAGCTGAAAGCTGATCTGCGTCAAGCATACCACCTTGCAACACAAGCATCTGACAAGAGTCATCAGAGAAACAAGAAAGCTCATGATAAACATGTGAAAGAGCAGACTCTGGGAAAAGGAGACCGAGTACTACTGAGAAACTTGGGTGTTACCGGCAAACACAAGTTGAAAAGTAAGTGGCGACCTACACCATATGTCGTGGTGGAGAAATTTCCCAACCTACCAGTCTACAGAGTAAAACCTGAGAAGGGACTGGGGGTAGAAAAGACAGTACACCGCAACCACTTACTACCGATTGGCTATCTAGTGAGACTGCCAAACGACACTGAGCCCGAATCATTTCAGACACCGGTCACAAGATCCCAAAGGAGACTCGCAGCGACCAAACAAACTGTAGATCCGGAAGATGCCATGTTCTCATCAGAGTCTGAATGTGAATATGCAGGCCCATCACGATCATTACATATGGACTGTGAGAAACTTCTGACACGACCAGGTCTGTTGTTGAGAGACCGAGGCCAAGGTCAAGCCCCAAGCGTAGTTCCTCTAGAAGTTTCATCTCCTGAACTGGAGGAGGGTGACTCAACTCCAGAAGCTCTCGACTCCCCAAATCTGCTTCACAACTCTGAGGAAGGTACAGTTACTGACTTACAGGCAGTAGCAGTGGAGAGGGAGGTGCTACTGGAAGACAGGGACCCTCCAACGGAACGCACAAAGAGAGTCAAGAAGCCAGTTGTCAGACTGAGTTATGATGAACTGGGAAGACCATCTGATCAGCCCTTAACTGTATTGAGCCAGGGAGTGCTGGTTGGAAGCGGCACGTACATAGATTCACGATGCCACCCCTGCCAGACCCTCTGGTGTCACCCTATGGCCTTATGCCCTTCCTGCGTTAAATTGAATCTCACTAGACAGTGCATGGAGATTCAAATTAGCTAAGCTGTTGGTTTGATGGGGACATCAAAACATTCTAGAAGGGGGAGGGTGTAGCCCGGATGGAAAAATGGGGATTAAATAAGCTTAATTCCTTTGAACATAAAAGCAAAGTTAACAGGAGTGTAATGTACTTTGCATATAATGTGTATTGTGTAATGGAAGAGGAATAATGTTATGTAAATATAATGTTTTCTTACAAAGTTGCTGAATGTAACAGAGCTAACACTCTTAGTTCGTATTTTCTGAGTGGTCAGTGAAGGTGGTCTGGCATGTCTACCTGGTGTATTTGGCTGGGGGTGTGAGAGAGGAAGGAGAGGAGAAGAGAGAAAAACGGAGAACGGACGCAGCAGTGTTGGCTCGGAGCGCGCTAGCACACGATAAACTAACAGAAGAGAACTGACTAGTAAATACTACCCAGTGACTGTTAGTAGGAGGCGTTGAGAAACCACCTGCCCGACAGCTGTGCAGCCGCAGACGACGGTGATTCAGAGCGAGGCATCAGCATCGGCGGTTAGCAGCGAACGGCTAGCAGGAGCTCGGCGTGGTGACGAGCGCCATCTTCTTTGCCCTGTCGGTGGCGAGTGGTGAGCGGAAACAGACTGCAGACGAGAACTGGTTGACTGTCGTCCGGAGGGGACGAGAGGGTGAGCTGGTTCGCAACGCGGAACTGTAAGTCAGACGTTTCTGGTGCAGCTATCGGTGAGTGAAGAGGAGTTTCGCCACTGTGCTGCAGCACACAACAATCAGGCCTGCAACGTTTGTGTGAATGCGAGCGTGTGTGTGGGGCCCATGTATGAGTACTGTTAAGTGACTGTGTATATTTGAATGACGGAGTAGTTAGAATTAACCCTTATAAGCCTAATCCATTCGGACTGATTGGGAAAAGCAAAGGTTGAGTTCAATATTTTTACTGGTATTATAAGAATACAAGTGTTTTAGTGTTTCATTTGTATCTTACATTTTGCATTTAAAAGTGTGGTTTTCTATCTTGCGTTCACGTTCAGTAAATGTTCAGTTTTGGAGTTAAAGAGTCATCTGAGTCAGTGTTATTTTAAATAGTGTGTGATTTAAGTTTCTTAATAGTCATCACATCATTGTCCACAAGTGAACCTTCGTGGTATCCACTTTGCATCGGACCCACACCCCACCTAGTTTGGTCAATCCTGGGGTTCCCGGTCAGAACACAATATAAAGAGGTGGGGTGCTACATAAAATGGAGGCACCGCTGGGATAAATGCTAATATTAGTCTACCCTTGTTACTGGCTCAGACAACTCTTTAAGTAGAGATAATCTGAAATGAAAATAAGCTATAGGTAAACTCGGAGGAAACCAGTAAGCAGACTCTGTGTAATAGAAGGGAAATTGGTACACCAGAGGGATGGCACAGTTACGGCATTGGTGTAAAGGAGAGGGCATTAACCCTACCCATGCCATTCTGCTCAAAGATGTTCCCGAAGACACTGAGATTGAACGCATAGAAGGAACTCTGCAATCCATTAAAGTTCTTGGACGTGTTAAAGTCAGAGGACGCATGTACGATCCTCAGAGTCAATGTTTGACTGTACTGTGTGAATGCAGAGAGAAAGTAAATCCCAAAGCTATTCCCTTAGACATCCTGCCGGAAGGTAGTAATGCACCATGGAGAATTGTTGGATATTCAGAGAAGGAGGAAGGGTCAGCTGACCAAGTGCTTGCAGAGGACTTGCAGGTGCCACCAACAGAGTTAGGCTCTGTTCCACCACTTCAGGCCTCTACTCCGGAAGCTATCATCAGAGCTGTGGGAGACCTTCTGCAAAGCACAGCCAAGCCGGTAAGTGATAACAGCAACTACAGGAGGCTACGAACCTTCTCAGGGATTGTCCCTACTCCCCCAGGAGAGGAGCCATTGGAGAACTGGATATTGCAAGCTCGTTTGATGATAGAGGAATATGATCGGCCTGACAAAGAAAAGAAAATGAGAATAATGGAAAGTGTAAAAGGTCCTGCTTTGGAGATATTGCAGGCTGTCCGCTTTAATAACCCAGAGGCCACACCCCAAGGGTACGTGGATGTGATTGAGAACACATTTGACACACCAGAGACAGGAGAAGAACTGTACTTCTCATTCAGAATGCTATGCCAGCATCCCGGTGAAAAACTTTCTGAGTTTCTGCGAAGGATGGAAAGATCCCTGAACAAAGTAGTAAAAAAAGGAGGTCTGTCCCCGACTTCCATAGACAAAGCCCGCCTTGATCAACTCATTAAAGGAGCCACAAGGTCTGACATGATGTTATTAAGTTTGCGTTTGAGGGAGCGAAGAGATAATCCACCTACTTTCTTGCAGCTGCTGAATGAGGTGCGCATTGAAGAAGAGTATGAAGCCTCCCGCCGTAGACTTAACCCCACAAAAGCTGTGCATGTCAAAAGTGCTACTGTACCCACAGGGGCATATGTCCAGGATCTTGGAGCTGAGCTCCAAGACCTCAAAACCCAAGTCAGTGGGCTCACGGCTGCGTCAGGGGCTCCATGTGTCCTTTCCCTTGAGTCTCCACCCACGGATGAGCCAGAGCCCAACAGCTTGGAAGAGAACAACAACATTCAAGCTTTAAAGAAAGAAGTGGTGAAACTAAGAAAGCAAATCTCAGTTATGTCTGTTAAACCCAGCAAAGAGCCCGTAGTATCACCACTCCGTAACCAGACTTCTCCCGTGCGCATGCATCAGAGAGCTACGGCACTCAGAGATCCCAGTGACTTTTTCTGTTATCGCTGTGGCGAAGATGGGCACATTTCCACCAAATGTAAATCCCCAGAGAACTACCCAAAAGTGATACAGAAACTCCTTCATGCCCAACGGAAACTGAAAGCAAGCCAGAAAGCTCCTGGTAGTGCAAAAGAACAAACTACCACAAATGTAGGGGTCAACCGGAGCGCTGTGAGTGTACACACAGCTGGTGTCCCAGAAGGACTTGTAGGGCCACCCTCCACTGCCTGTGTGAAGGTGGATGGCATAACCTGCACTGCCCTGTTAGACAGCGGGTCTCAGGTAACGATAGTTTTCGACAGTTGGTATTCAAGGTACTTGCCTCATGTGCCTCTCCAACCTGTCACGGGTTTAGATATTTGGGGCCTAAGTGAGTCAGAGACCAGCTACCCCTACCGAGGCTACATCCAAATTGAGTTGGAGTTGCCTGGAAAGACCCAAGGGAACGTGGAGGCTGTCCCAGTTCTTGCTTTAGTGTGCCCAGATCCTCGTTGCTCAGATACCATACCTGTTCTAGTTGGCACCAATGTTCACAAAATTAGACCTCTGTCTTCAAGTCAGAAAGAGGGGAGCCCAAAAACTGTTCGCACCAGCAAGGTGAACGTTTCGCAGTCCCAGCCCTTACCTACCATTAAGTACGAGTTGCCTACAGATGATGACTTTCCTGTAGCCGAAGTAAAGTGGACGGGTCCTGGACCACTGGTTATTCCGGCTGGGAAAAACCATATAGCCATCTGTAAAGTCAAAGAAACACACACGATCGGAGACAGTATCCTGATCACAGAACGTGCACCTTCACATGCTCTTCCCCCAAGTGTGTTAGTGCAGCCAACGGTGTTGTTCTCCAAGACCCTTGACAAAGACAAGTTCTTGGTTCTTATGCGCAATGAGTCCCTCAAAGCCACTGCCATTCCAATGGGTACTGTGGTTGCACACTTGCATGTGGTGGATATAGTGACTGACATCCCTGGCACACACACAAGAGCTTCATCTCAGCTGGACCCATCACTGTTCGACTTTGGGGATTCCCCTATACCAGCTGAATGGAAAGAGAGGCTGAAACAGAAACTTGCAGAGAGAAGTAATGTGTTTTCAACCGACGAGTGGGACGTTGGGTTGGCTAAAGGAGTGCACCATCATATACGACTAAATGACGACACCCCCTTCAGAGAACGGTCTCGCCGTGTGGCCCCTGCTGATCTGGATGATTTGCGCCGTCACCTTCAAGGACTACTGGCTGCAGGAGTAATAAAGGAATCAAGGAGTTCCTATGCGTCACCCATCGTATTGGCACGAAAGAAAACGGGGAAGTTGCGGATGTGCGTGGACTATCGAACACTGAACCGCAGAACTATTCCTGATCAGTACACCATTCCTCGAATTGACGAGGCCTTGGACTGTTTGTCTGGAAGCAGATGGTTTTCAGTCCTGGATCTGCGCAGCGGGTATTATCAAATCCCAATGGCAGAAGACGACAAGGAAAAAACCGCTTTCATATGCCCTTTGGGATTTTACCAATTCGAAAGGATGCCCCAAGGGATAACAGGAGCCCCAGCAACCTTCCAGAGAGTAATGGAAAAAGCGGTTGGGGACATGCACATGCTTGAGGTCATAGTGTATTTGGATGATTTAATAGTGTTTGGAAAAACCTTAGAAGAACATGAACAAAGACTGTTCAAGGTCCTTGACAGACTGGAAGAGACTGGACTGAAGTTGGCAATAGACAAATGTCAGTTCTGCAGACCTCAAGTGACATATGTAGGACACATAGTGTCTGAAAATGGTATTGCCACCGACCCAAGCAAAGTGGAAGCAGTAACTCGCTGGAAGCAACCCACTGACCTTCCATCACTGCAGTCATTCTTGGGGTTCTGTGGGTACTACCGTCGCTTTATAAAAAACTACTCTATTCAAGTCAGACCACTCACGGAGCTCTGCAAAGGTTACCCACCAACTCAGAGAAAGAAGAAAACTGCCAAAGTCCCAGAAAAGACCTATTACAGTGTAAATGAACCCTTTGGAGATAGGTGGGGTCCTGCTTGCACAGAGGCTTTTCAAAAGATTAAACACTGTCTCACAAATGCACCCGTTCTGGCATTCGCCGATCCATCCAAGCCCTATGTGTTACACATAGATGCCAGCCTTCATGGTTTGGGCGCAGTACTCAATCAAGAACATCCTGAAGGTTTGCGACCTGTGGCGTTTGCTAGCCGAAAGCTCAGTTCCTCGGAAAAGAACTACCCGGTGCACCAACTTGAATTCCTGGCGTTGAAATGGGCAGTAGTGGACAAGTTTCACGATTACTTGTATGGTGCTCAGTTCACGGTGAGGACCGATAATAATCCCCTCACGTATATTCTGCCCACAGCCAAGCTCAATGCCGCTGGTCATCGTTGGCTGGCTGCCCTCTCAACTTACGATTTCACTTTACAGTACCGACCTGGAAGCACTAATATTGATGCTGACTCACTGTCACGCAATCCTCTGCCATCGGAGAGCCCCGAGTGGAAAGCAATGCCCCTCGACAGTGTCAAAGCCCTCTGCAAGCAAATCTCCTGCAGAAAGTCGGCAGGAGGGAACATGGGATATGCCGAGTCATTAGGGGTTTCCCCTGAGGCACTCCCAGAGTGTTTTGTTTTCCCCACTCGATTGGACCACAGTGCTTTGACCCAGATAAGTAAGGCAGAACTTATTAAAGCGCAAGATAATGATCCAGTGATTGCTCCAGTCAAGAAATCTGTGAATGGAGAATTCCTGTTTTCACCAGACAAGGAGGCCAACTCAGAAGCCGTACTGCTTCAGAGAGAAGCCAATAAGTTGGTGATCCGAGATGATCTGCTTTACAGAAAGGTGCAGAGGCAATCTGGTAATGAGGTATATCAGCTAGTGTTACCAAGGGAGCTGGTTGCCATGGTTCTGAAGTCGCTGCACGATGAGTCCGGTCATCTAGGAGTGGACAAGACTGTTAAACTCATACGGGATCGATTCTACTGGCCCAAAATGTGTGCGGAAGTAGAGCAGTACATAAGAAACTGTGGTAGATGTATCACGCGTAAAGCTCAGCCCCAAAGAGCTGCACCATTAAACCAGATTACCAGTAGCGGACCACTTGATCTGGTATGCATAGACTTTCTGTCCTTGGAACCAGATTCCCAGGGGTATGCCAACATCCTTGTAGTAACCGATCATTTTACCAGATATGCCCAAGCTTTTCCGGCCAAAGATCAACGGGCGTCCACAGTTGCCAAGATTCTCTGTGAGAAATACTTTGTGCACTATGGACTTCCGGCACGGATACATTCTGATCAAGGTCGGGATTTTGAGAGCAAACTCATTCAAGATCTTCTCAAAATGTTGGGGATTCGGAAGTCTAGGACAACGCCCTACCATCCTCAAGGAGATCCACAACCAGAGAGATTTAACCGTACGCTGCTGTCTATGCTCGGAACCCTAGATCCGAAGCAAAAGCAGAAATGGGGTCAGAGTCTCAGTCATTTGGTGCATGCTTACAATTGCACTCAAAACGAAGCAACAGGGTACTCGCCCTACCTGCTCATGTTTGGCAGGGAGGCGCGTCTACCTGTGGACATCTGTTTTGATGCACTGGATGAGGATCAAAAGAGTTTGTCACATCACAAGTACGTGGCTAAGCTGAAAGCTGATCTGCGTCAAGCATACCACCTTGCAACACAAGCATCTGACAAGAGTCATCAGAGAAACAAGAAAGCTCATGATAAACATGTGAAAGAGCAGACTCTGGGAAAAGGAGACCGAGTACTACTGAGAAACTTGGGTGTTACCGGCAAACACAAGTTGAAAAGTAAGTGGCGACCTACACCATATGTCGTGGTGGAGAAATTTCCCAACCTACCAGTCTACAGAGTAAAACCTGAGAAGGGACTGGGGGTAGAAAAGACAGTACACCGCAACCACTTACTACCGATTGGCTATCTAGTGAGACTGCCAAACGACACTGAGCCCGAATCATTTCAGACACCGGTCACAAGATCCCAAAGGAGACTCGCAGCGACCAAACAAACTGTAGATCCGGAAGATGCCATGTTCTCATCAGAGTCTGAATGTGAATATGCAGGCCCATCACGATCATTACATATGGACTGTGAGAAACTTCTGACACGACCAGGTCTGTTGTTGAGAGACCGAGGCCAAGGTCAAGCCCCAAGCGTAGTTCCTCTAGAAGTTTCATCTCCTGAACTGGAGGAGGGTGACTCAACTCCAGAAGCTCTCGACTCCCCAAATCTGCTTCACAACTCTGAGGAAGGTACAGTTACTGACTTACAGGCAGTAGCAGTGGAGAGGGAGGTGCTACTGGAAGACAGGGACCCTCCAACGGAACGCACAAAGAGAGTCAAGAAGCCAGTTGTCAGACTGAGTTATGATGAACTGGGAAGACCATCTGATCAGCCCTTAACTGTATTGAGCCAGGGAGTGCTGGTTGGAAGCGGCACGTACATAGATTCACGATGCCACCCCTGCCAGACCCTCTGGTGTCACCCTATGGCCTTATGCCCTTCCTGCGTTAAATTGAATCTCACTAGACAGTGCATGGAGATTCAAATTAGCTAAGCTGTTGGTTTGATGGGGACATCAAAACATTCTAGAAGGGGGAGGGTGTAGCCCGGATGGAAAAATGGGGATTAAATAAGCTTAATTCCTTTGAACATAAAAGCAAAGTTAACAGGAGTGTAATGTACTTTGCATATAATGTGTATTGTGTAATGGAAGAGGAATAATGTTATGTAAATATAATGTTTTCTTACAAAGTTGCTGAATGTAACAGAGCTAACACTCTTAGTTCGTATTTTCTGAGTGGTCAGTGAAGGTGGTCTGGCATGTCTACCTGGTGTATTTGGCTGGGGGTGTGAGAGAGGAAGGAGAGGAGAAGAGAGAAAAACGGAGAACAGACGCAGCAGTGTTGGCTCGGAGCGCGCTAGCACACGATAAACTAACAGAAGAGAACTGACTAGTAAATACTACCCAGTGACTGTTAGTAGGAGGCGTTGAGAAACCACCTGCCCGACAGCTGTGCAACCGCAGACGACGGTGATTCAGAGCGAGGCATCAGCATCGGCGGTTAGCAGCGAACGGCTAGCAGGAGCTCGTCGTGGTGACGAGCGCCATCTTCTTTGCCCTGTCGGTGGCGAGTGGTGAGCGGAAACAGACTGCAGACGAGAACTGGTTGACTGTCGTCCGGAGGGGACGAGAGGGTGAGCTGGTTCGCAACGCGGAACTGTAAGTCAGACGTTTCTGGTGCAGCTATCGGTGAGTGAAGAGGAGTTTCGCCACTGTGCTGCAGCACACAACAATCAGGCCTGCAACGTTTGTGTGAATGCGAGCGTGTGTGTGGGGCCCATGTATGAGTACTGTTAAGTGACTGTGTATATTGGAATGACGGAGTAGTTAGAATTAACCCTTATAAGCCTAATCCATTCGGACTGATTGGGAAAAGCAAAGGTTGAGTTCAATATTTTTACTGGTATTATAAGAATACAAGTGTTTTAGTGTTTCATTTGTATCTTACATTTTGCATTTAAAAGTGTGGTTTTCTATCTTGCGTTCACGTTCAGTAAATGTTCAGTTTTGGAGTTAAAGAGTCATCTGAGTCAGTGTTATTTTAAATAGTGTGTGATTTAAGTTTCTTAATAGTCATCACATCATTGTCCACAAGTGAACCTTCGTGGTATCCACTTTGCATCGGACCCACACCCCACCTAGTTTGGTCAATCCTGGGGTTCCCGGTCAGAACACAATATAAAGAGGTGGGGTGCTACAAGTGTATCTTTGATGTACTGTCTTGTAATACTATTTATTTATTTTTTTTAAACAGCTTACAGCAGGGGTGTCAAACACACAACTGCTGGCCTACAGTTGTGTGTCTGGTGCAGTGTGGACTGGATGGAGGTCAAAAGCTGAAGCTGATTTTTGGGTCAAAGAATCTGAACTCTTGGCTATGAAAGGATTATGAGTTAGTACTGGAGCTTGAGAGATACGGGCCAGATACAGTCAAGCTCACCTCAAGACACACCTGTGACCTGTTTGTTGATGGCTTGCTCACATTCATGGTGTTGTAGTCGGTCTCTGTACAGCTCTGTGCCAAATATTCAGTCTGTGTGTATCCTTCCAGTTTAAATGATTCTACAGAATCCTGACAGCACATCTAATTAGAACTAGAAGTGGCATTCGCCCCTGGTCTTAACTAGAGCTCCAACACTGTTTTCATTTCCTGTCTGCCATGAATGTGGGACTTTATTGCATTCTGTGGAGAGATTGTTGCCTGGTGTCAGCTGCACACGTGTCATTGGCTCCACAGGAAAAAGGGGCAGTATGTAAGAAGCCTTTCAGTCCCCATGAGTTAGTCTGGTACTTCAGCATTGCCAACAAGACTTTTTAAAAAAAAAAAAAGGAACTGCTGCTCACTCCAGCTCACTTCTAAAGTCCTGCCAGTTCATGCATTTGAAAACAGTGAAGCCATCATATATTCAAGTTGAAAATCATTTAAATCACCTTTACTCCATATTACAGAGGCAGATCCTATTAGTGGATTTAAATTCTCACACGATTGGCTGGTAAAAAGAAGCGCAGAAAGAAAGCCGTTGTGTGAACACAGTGCAGGACTTGTACTGCAGCATGTGGTTTTACTGCCAACGTGAAGGCTAGTCTTTGTGTGGCTTTCGATTCGGCTGATAGACACTTCTGTCACCGCAGTGGAAAATAACAGGGGTGGAGATGTGTAAGAGTTGCTGGTCGTGAAAATTTTCAGAAGAACATGATCAGGGAAGAAAGTTGCCCCTTTTGTAATTTTTATATACACATTGTGTCAGTTTACAATGGGGGGGGGGGGGGGGGGGGTAAAAAAAAATGAAACTGTCAAAAGGGACATTTCATACTACAGCATACCCACACAACATCTACTCTAGTAGAAACACTCGTGCCAGAATGTGTATCATTCACATCAACAAAGAGACAACAGTCGTTCATTCTTTTGACTGTAGATTTACTTTTGTCCTTGAAATCAACAATCCTTTGATGTTTGTGATCAGCTTTTCTTGGCCTCGAACTTTATTATAAGATCTTTTTATCATGCATGCTTGATCAAAAAATATATACCACACACACACACAAAGGCTGATGTTATCTAGTCAAAAACAAGTGGGTGAAATTTCACTGTTTCTTTAAACTTTAAACTTTGTTATGAACCTCTGTTGACTGTAGAGGCTGTGTGATCTCAGTTGTGCTCAGACCACACTGTGCTCTCTCTTCCTGTGAGGTGATGAGTATCTCGCTCGCCCCTCCCTCCACAGGAAGACCATTTGACTCTCTCTGTAAGTTTGTATGCACTTGTTTCATTAAGCTAATGACAAAAAGCAGAGAAATTATGGCAGGAAAAAACAGACCCAAAAAATGTAGACCATGTTTACTACATGGTAACATGTTTTTCTGTTATGCATGTAGAGAATCAACTCAATTTGCTGGCAGCATAAACAACATGAGTCTCCACTATTGCAAGGCTTCTGCTTCTTGTGTTTTGGGGTGGAGCCTCAACGTCGCAGAGTTCAGGTTAACAGAGCCCATATTCTGCACACACAAAAAAAAAAAAATTTACAATCACATACCAAAACAACCGCAGAATATAAATGTAGGCTAGGCTTCAAAAAAGATCAAGAAGGATTAAAATTCACTGATTTTTTTTTTTGTTTGCTTTTTACAAATATAGCTTCAAGTGATGTACTGCTAAACAAATATGACTTATCCATTGATTAGTAACCTCAGATCAAATCAGTAATCTCTCCCAGCACTGACCCCCAACAGTATGCATATAGGAAAAACAGGTCCAATGCGGCTGCTCAGAGGTAGTCCATCGGACTCTCACCCACCTGGAGACCAGGGACTTCTATGTCAGGCTGCTCTTCCTGGACTTTAGCCCCGCCTTTAACATAATCATCCCACAGACACTTGTTCACAAGCTGAACACGCTTGGTCTGAGCTCCTCACTCTGTAACTGGGTCCTGTACTTTTTAACAAACAGGAAACAGACGGTCCGAATCCACGACATCACCTCTTCCCCATCGCCCTCAACACTGGCTCCCCCCAGGGATGTGTCCTCAGCCCTCTGCTGGACATGCTTCTTACTTATGAGTGCTCCCCCAAATTCCCAAGCACCCATATCATTAAGTTTGCAGATGACACAGCAGACAGAGATCAGATTGGAGGTGGAACACTTGGAAACCTTTGCATCAGCGTGGCCACGACCAAAGAGATCATTGTGGATTTCAGGAGCAACACCATCTGCCATCTGGGGAACAAAACCCTCACTTCCTTCTACAGGTGTGTGATTGAGAGCATCATAACATGTATCACCGTGTGGTATGGGAACTAGGGTTTAAGCCCGGGATCCGGGATTCCCGGGAAATGCGATCAGAACCATTTCCCGTTTCCCGGGAAACGTAAGACGGGAAACCGGGAAAAAAGTCGCGCACGTCGATTTGTTGTCATACGGTAACATTGATGGGGTGATGAGTCAACAGTACTTACGGTATTGCGGTAACTCAGCAGAAGCGAGGCGCATACAGGCAATGATGTCTACGAACAGTTTTGTGTGGGGGCATTTTACAAAAATAGATAATGACAGCGCCAAATGTATGTTGTGTGACCGAGTCGTCAAATGTTCTGGTGGATCAACAAGCGGACTACGCAGACATTTAGAGTCCAAACATGACAAACACGAAGAAAGGCCATCATGTTCAAAACGTGCTAAAATGCTGGATGGCTACTTTAGCCGAGTTAGCAGCAAGTCTCTTGAAGAAATACTAGCGGAGATGGCAGCTTTTGATGGATTCTCCTTTAATAGTATGGCGAAATGTGAGTATCTGAGATCAGCACTCAAGAGGGATGGCTACACTCTCCCAAAGAATCCCACAGAAATCTCCAAGCAGGTTAGAGTGTTTGCGAACGAGGAGAAAATTAAACTGGCCGAAATGTTCCAAGACATGGTGAAGAAAGGGTTGCGTTTTTCGTTGACCATTGACGAATACACTTCTTCCCAACATAAGCGGTACATGAGCATAAATGTGCACGGTGCGCAAACTTACTGGAATTTAGGTGTCATACATGTCCGTGGAACAATGCCAGCAGAAAAAGTGAAAGCATTGGTTGACGATCAGCTTCAATGTTTCAAGCTTGACATGAACCAACACATTGTGTGCTGCACTACGGATGGAGCATCAGTGATGGTGAAGTTTGGGAGACTGGTGCTGCCGGAATTACAGCTGTGCTATGCCCACGCAGTTCACCTGGCTGTCACAGATGTGCTCTACCACCGTGCCACCTCTGATGGAGAGAGCAAAGCAAGTGAAGAAGAGGAGGAGAGCAGTGAAGACTCTGATGACGAGTTAGCTGTGTGCGAGGATGGGTATCGGTCAGTGAGAGAGGACATGTACAGGAGCGTGGAGCGAGTGCGTAAAATTGCGAGGCACTTCCACAAATCCCCAGTCAGCAACGACAAGCTGAGGGAATGTGTCAAACAAGACCAGGGGAAAGAGTTGGCACTCATCTTGGATTGTCGCACCAGATGGAACAGTTTGGCTGACATGCTGGACCGCTACATTGCACTACACAGACCAGTGACGAAGACCCTCGTTGATATCAACAATGCACTAATCATCACCAACGAAGAGCTTGCACTCATTCAGCAACTCAGCTCCTGCTTAAAGCCGGTGAAGATGGGAGTCGAATCGCTTTGTAACCGTGACACCACCCTCGTTAAAGCTGATGGGATTTTCATCTTCATGATTGACCAGTTGACAAAGCAGGACACCCCCCTGAGCCTTGAAATGAGGGATGCGATTGAGAGGAGATTCATGGAACGGAGACAGAAGAACTTGGTATCTTTGTATAGGTGAGCATTATTATTATTATTATTATTATAGTAGTAGTAGTAGTAGTAGTAGTAGTAGTAACGTAGCCTATTAATTTTGTGATCGGAGAATGAGGCCTTGGTCAATCCGCTCATTTTCATTACTATATTTTTTGGCAGGTACCTTCTGGATCCCGGTGTTCTAGTCGCACCAGCACCAAGGCCCACTGAGATTTTCACCATGCCATCAAGACAGATGCTGATACGGACGGCTAAGGGACTTGTGGAGCGTCTTTTCCTCGGCCGTTTCTCCGAAGAGAGCGCGAGCGAGGGTGATGCAGATGCCAGACCTACATCACCGACTGAAGACGTCTCAACTGAAGGGAACCTAGCATTGGATCTGCAGCAGGCCATTTCAATGACCACTACGCCGGCGTCAGATGAAATCAAAGAGGGTGACCTCATGAAAGTTCTGACCAAAGAGTTTTCTCTGTTCGAAGCTACAAACAGGAGACCGCCCCACCTGCAGCAGTTGTTTGATGCCCTGCATTCTGTTCAGGCTACATCCGTGGAGGCGGAGAGAGCATTTTCTATCTGCGGCCAATTTGTCACTAAACTCCGAAATCGCTTAAGCGCAGAATCTCTCGATGCTCTCTGCTTCTTAAAAGCACACTTTCAGAAAAAAAAGAAAGCTTCCGAATGTTAAAGTTAAGGAAATATTGACAGAAGGGTTCGTTTAATGCGAAAGCATTACTTTTCATTTCAGGCACGTTCAGCCTCCGTTTCAAGCGTTTTAATACACAGTTGTACTTCTTTCCTCTTTAATTTGTTGTTAATTTTATATTATTATATATTGTTATCTTGCATTATATAGCCTATAGTATATGCCTGAACAATAAAGAAATATCTGTTTAACTTCGAGTGTTTCTTTTCCTCGTTTGCAGCCACTTACTAACAATCATGAATTAGAATACGGGCCTAATGTGTGAAGAAGGTCTCATGAAATAGATTACTTAAACATATTTCGCTTTTAAAATGGAGTTGAGTAAAATATCTACAATATCAAAATAGGTTAAGCCAGACACAGGCTACAGAAGGCCTAATTAAAATAAAAATAAATAAAACCCACTTTTTCCCGGGATTCCCGGGAAATTGCTCGTCTTTTCCCGGGATTTGATTCATGCCATTTTCGGGAAAAATATTAAACCCTAATGGGAACTGCTCTGCTTCTGACAGGAGGGCTATGCAGAGGGTGGTCAAGTCTGCCCAGAAGATCACCGGCAGCACCTTCACAACTGTAGAGGACATCTGTGTCAGCAGATGCAGGAGCAGGGCCTCCAGCATAATCGGGGACCCCTCCCACGGACTGATCTCCCCACTCCCCTCAGGTCGTAGATTACGCAACATCAGAGCGAGGTCAACCAGGCTGTGAAACAGCTTCTACAACACTCGTGCAATACAAGTCTGCTTCTTCAAGGCCATTGATAATATTCTGTGAAATAAACTACTGACTGTGCAATACCATGACCATGATGTGCAATATTAGTGTGGAACTGCTCAGGTATCAGATCACTTTTTCTCTGTAGTTGGTTATCTATATATTCTATTTCTTGAATTATTCTATTTATTTGTAAATATCTTTTAATATAAAAAAAATGTCAACTGGAGAGACCTGCCATTCCTGTCATGTTTCACATGAAAAGCATGACAATAAAGCTCTTTGAATATTGAATCATTATTTCTTTACATCACGTGCATAAATTACCACCTGGCCAGGCTTTCATACATAGAAAGGGCCTGGCTGGCTGGTGGATTCAAACCAAATATCAATATCATACATTTAATTGATTCTTTGTATTTTCTGAGCTAAAAGGCTGACTGGAGAGTAGAATTCCAGATTGAGGGGAGTACTAGGCAGGGACAACTTTCCAGGTGACAAACACATGAGGTTTAATCGTCGTGTAATTATTATATGGTCTTTGTAATTAATGTATGCTTTTTAACTTACAACATAAAGTAATGGTTAAAGGACTAGTTCTTATTAGTTCAACTTTGAGCAGTCAAAGTGCTTTATGCAACATGTTTGCATTCACCCATTCACACACTTTTTTCTACATCTAGGTTCTTTCTAACTAACATATGTGCACACAGTGCTTTATTCCCTGTGTTATGTCTAGTCTGTGTCTCTGTCCCATGTCTGCATGTTTCCTGTTTTACTTTGGTAGTCTTGGTCTCATCTGTCTTATATTTAATTTACTTCCTGGTCTCGTCCTGTTTGATTTTTCCCAGCTGTGTCTCCACCTGTTCCTAATCCTCTCATTATCCTGTGTTTGTATTTAAGTCTTCAGTCTGTGTCAGTTCTTTGTCACGTCGTTGTTTTCCCTGCCCTGTTGTTTGCATTTAGTTTTGGCATCTGTCCAGCCCTGTTCACTATTTTCTGTCATTTAAAAAATGAACAACCTTTCAGTTCATCTGCATCTTGGGGTTCAACCTCGTCTGCCACACAGCAATAACATTTTGCCAGATAATGATGTCATTTTTGGCAGTGTCACCGAACTATCAAGTCTCAAGTGTTTTAAGTATGGGAACTACAGTAAGCGGGGAAACATACCGGTTCAATTCAATTAAGCAGACAACCCACTATGAGCAAGCACATGGTGACAGTGGGAAGGGAAAAACTCCTTTTAACAGCGTTACTCCTCTACGTGCCGAAATCAGGAGTGAGGTCACTCCCAGTTGCCAGCCTGTCGCACAGAGAGACAGACAACCATTAACACTTTTTTGGTGACCACTTAACCTAACCCAAATAACTGTATGTCTTTGGACTGTGGGAGTGCCTGGAGGAAACCCACGCAGACATGCAAACTCCACACAGAGAGGGCTGGGTGGAATCAAACCCAGACCTTCTAGATGTCATTCTAGCTGTGAGGCAGTAGTGCTAACCACCAGTCCACTGTACTGCACGTGCTAACCATGTCAGCCTTTTTAAATTAAAACTGTCACCTTTATACAACCTGAGGGGCTCAGGATGTATAAAGTATGTTTTTCACCTCCGTTGTTCTCAGACCACACTGTGCTGTCTCTTCCTGTCAAACAAATGTGTGTATTTCTCTTCCCACAGCAGACCATTTGATGCTCCCCATTAGAAAATTCAGTGTCAGGCGGTGTCTGACTTCATCAACACACTTCATCTTTTTCCTTGCCAACAAAAAAAAAGACTTAAAATAGAGGACATAAACACAGCCTGAATGCAATTTTTATTTTTTATCCAGTCATTCTCAGCTTGGCTGTTTGAAAGTAAAAGGAAAGGTATCACCATTGCCTTGGTGGCAGCATCTGTTCCACAAAAGCTTTAACATTGGCCATAAGTCAAATTCATTGGATTGTCAAATTCACACAATAGATGCATCTACTAAAAATCTCAGACAAGTTTGAATCTAGGGACCTTGCGTGAAGGTCAAAAGGTCAAGTTTTCTGAACATCTTGTGAATGCCATAACTCCAGAATATGCTCAACTAGCTATCCACACCATAGATGCTAACATAAGTCCATAAAGCGTGACTTCCACTTCTTGAGTCTATCTGGTGGTGGAATACACAACATGTGTGTCGATCTCTCTCTGTGTCTCAGGCCTGCAACTTTTTTTCACTTTTGTCTGGAAAATCAGAGCCATGTTCTTCAGATCATCTGAGCTCATATTCTGAAAAACAGAACAGCTGAGTTTGCAACACATACATAAAATTTTATTTATGGGATACACCAAAAATGATTTTATGTGAAATGTGTTAAATACCTGGGTACCCAATCTACAATGGAATAAAAGCTTTAAGAATCAGTTAAATATTAACACTAATTTGAACTCCAGTGAGGCCCAAAAATAGAGCCAATATTACAGGGCATTGCAATCATTTTAGATGCTACTCACCATTTGCTGGTATGAATATGAAAAAGAATAACAAAGACCTTTTTTTTTTTTTTTTTTTTTTTTTTTTTAAAGGGAAAATCTCTTTTTGTCAGACTGGAACATTTTTCTTTCAAAGAGGAAGAAAATCTTAAGGAAACACGTTTGTGTACAGCTACCATTTTCAGATAGAGTTCGAATTGAATTTGAAATCTGATCTAACTATCCAATTTACGTACTGGGATTAATAAAGTATTTCCTGATTCTAAGAATATTTGGTATAGGTTAAACTTTCCAATCATGATGTAAAGTTTATATTTTGTAGGTTAAAAAAACAAACAAAACTTTACCTTGTTGCTTTCTGGTTGTTGTTCTGTCACTAAATGGCCAACACAAAAGTGTGATTACTTCATTATTACCAACAAATACAATTTAGAACATGAGGTAAAATAAATTATCACCAACCTCACCTTTTTGAAATGTCCAGATTTTTAGAAGCACAATAACGACTACTATAGTGACTAAACTGGTCAGACCACACAGGACGATGCTCATCGGGTGGGTCATTCTTTCAGGCTCTTCTGCAAAAATAATTAGATTAAAACATCAGTCCAAGTCAGTCTAGCTGCTTTAGATATATTATTGATGGACACAATGAAAATCCAAATGTTAAGACACAAAAAATTATTTTACTTTCAGTCTGAAAATCCTCTCCTTCATTGGTTTCATCGCCTGTAAAGAACCATGACTATTATAAAAATTTCTGGTTTTTACGTTGTTTTCATGCTAGACGTGACGAGACAAACTAAACAAAAAAGTGCTCATTCAAAAACAAAAGCTTACCTTGAATTCTTAACTCAACTGCACTGGAGATGACTGTATTTCCATCAATGTAAAATCCACAGAAATACAGACCAGTATCAGATAAATCCACTTGCTTGATTTTAAGGAAGACAAAAGTGATGTTGGAACTCATATTAAAATTTCTGTTTTTAAATTCATCGCAGAATGAAGCTTGGGTGTGAGCTCCATACATAGCAGAGACACAGCTGGGCTTAGTTCTGTTGACCACTCTGAACCAGTCTGTCTGCGTTGGATATTTGGAAATGTTGGAGCACTGCAGTGTGACTTCTTCACCGAGCTGGACCTCCACAGTCTGAAACTCAGAACCTGAGACAGAGATCCAGCCTGAAATGAAAGTACATGAAATTTCTGAAATTCTGAACCTACAGTGTTACAGTTAATGTAACCGGGCAACAGCATCAATTATATCTGTTTAATGGCTTTCCTTTATTTCTAACTAAATTTTAAATTCTGCAAGGTTACTAATAATTCCATTATTGGAGTTATTATGAGGTGCCAATACTTACCGAGGCTGCAGAGAAACAAAGCTGTTATCAAGACAAAGCTCCTCATCATGCCTTCATTTCTGTCACTGAATGGATAGTTTGTAGCACGCAGCTCTTATAAAGGCGTTTAGAGGGGCGGGGTGCTATTTTTTTGGTTTTTCATCTTGCCGATGACCTGCCTATACAATGTAATGCTTTTTCATTTGCTTTTGTTTCTGCTATTGTCCAGTAACTTAATACTTTAAGTTTCCACATCTAATTTATTTTCATTATTTCAGGTGCCATAAAATGTCACCACTTGTCGTGAGCTTTTTAGGTTTCTAACGGTCTTACTTATTATTTTGTAATTGCTTTTTCCAAAGGTTTTCATTGCTTGCTGTGCAGCAATATTGCTGCAACATTCCTTAGTGTAGTGATAACACTACACTACCATCCCTGGCTGGGATTCAAACCCCTGACCTATTGAGTGAGAGATATATAATGGAAGCCATACTGGCTCAGACATTGCCTGGATTAACACCATTGATCAGTGACTAGGCTCCAGTAACCATCACAATGGCACAAAAAAGTCTCACATACAGGTGCTGGTCATAAATTTTAAATATCGTGAAACTTCTATATAATATTCATTGAACCTTTTCACAATATTTTAATTTTCTGAGATACTGAATTTGGGGTTTTCATTAGTTGTTAGTTATAATCATCAAATTTAAAAGAAACAAACATTTGAAATTTCATTCTGTGTGTAATGAATGAATATAATATACAAGTTTCACTTTTTGAATGAAATTACTAAAATAAATCAACTTTTTCATGATATTCTAATTTTATGACCTGCACCTGTACAGCAATGACATTGGAATGTCATTCAGAGTGGAGAAGTGTAGTCAGATGGTAACAAAGAGAGGGAAGGTAGTCAGAACTGAGGGGACTGGACTACCAGAAGGCAACATTGCAGACAGCGAGGACAGATGCAAGTATCTCGGAATCCCACAGGCAAATGGGAAGCATGAAGCAGCCACAAGGAAAGCTGCAACCGCCAAGTACCTGCAAAGAGTAAGGCAAGTCCTAAAGAATCAGGGAAGAACAAGATCCAGGCAATCAACATCTACACCCTGCTGGGTTTCAAATACCGTGCTGGGATAATAAGCTATATATATATTTTAATTAGGGGTGGGACTTTAATGCATTAATTTCGATTAATTAATTACGGGGAAAATAAGGAATTAAAAATTTTAATGCATTTTAGTCAAACTTTGCACCGTGGAACGTTTCTCAGTGCACGAATTCCAGGTATACAGATTATATCGACGCACAAAAATTCAGGGGCCGCATCCTTTGAAGGACCCGGCCCACAGAGACCGCAAAGGCCGGAAGTGAGCGGCTAGCCTTCACATGAGTGCCAAGCACAGCTGTGTAAAAGCAGCTGATTAAATGGAGAACGAACTTTTTCTCCTTTTTGTTGTTTAATTTTAGTTCTTTAATTCAAAATAAGCTGTTAAAACAAGCATGACACATTTCAACATCAAGGAATACAGCTGAGAGTGATTAATTTCCAAATATATTAAGTGAGACATTAATGTTGACTAAAACTATCCAGTTAAGAAGCTTAACTTTAATTTCAGGAGTTTGCTTATCACAGGAGCACTTCCACCCTTTGTTGGTCTGTGTAGTAGACTGGTGGGAAAATAAACTAAATTTTGAAGTTTAAGCTTATGTATATTGATTCATTCATCAACTAAACTTATAAAATATTTAAATGTGATTAAAATGCAATTTTGATTAATTACAAAGCTCCTAATTAATTAGATTTTTTTTAATCGAATCCCACTCCTAATTTTAATATTACTTAGCCTGGAATGTATGCAAACAGGCCAGAACCTGCAAACCAATGTGTGATGAGTGAATCGCTTACAGTTTGTACATAGCTTATGAGGTGTGTTTGTGCTTTCAGTATGTATAGTTTAAATGAGTCTATAGAATGTTTGATACATATTAAAATCAGAATCTGATATCAGTACAGAATTTTTTGGAACTGGGATTTTCCACAATGTTATCATGACAGCACTTTTTTGACCAGCAAAAAGGAAGAGTCCATGCTGTTTTCACTTCATGTTTGCTCTTTAAGTGTGACTGCATAAATCTGTGGACTGTACAATACAATAATAAGGTACATGTGTAACTTAAGTGCCAGGGCTGATTGCTGAGTGGATTCAGCTGCACACATTTCACTGGCTCATCAGAATACAGGGCGGTACCTAAGATGGGGAGATGCTGTAACTCCACACAGGCAACCCCCACAGTAGACCATGTAGGGTTGTAACATGCATTCAGAGAACAGGAGTGGTTATCTGAGTTGCCTTTCTATCACCACAAGCCAGTCTGGCACTACAGCCTTAACAAGGCATTCTGATGAAGACTTTTTTTAGACCCATTTTTCTAAAGCCACATGAATTAATGTATTTAAAAAAAAAAAAAAACAGTGAAGCCAGCCTCTACTCATGGCCAAAGCCACTCCAATCACCTTTACTGACCCTTGCAATTCTAAGAAAGGAAGAAACCAGTACAGCACTTGTGTGTGTGTGTGGTTTAATTTCAGATATAAAGGCCAGTCTTTCTGTGGCTTTCGATTCGGCTGATACATACTTCTGTCACCACAGTGGAAAATGACAGGGGGAGGTGCATAAGACGTGCTGCTTGACAGAATGTGCACAACAACAAAGTCAGGAAAGAAAGCTGACCGTTTTGTGATTTCCAAACACACACTGACTGTTTCAGGATAAAATAGAGGCAAATGAAAAAGAAAATGACACTATATCTGTTGAAGTTAAAGAAAATATATTCTGATGAAAACACATAAGGGGACATTTCATACTATTACAGTGTTTTTCCATTAAAAAAAAATAATTCTCATTATGACATATTGCATAATAGTTCAATATTTTTACTATACTATGTAAAAATACAAAGACTGAGGTTATCTAGTCAAAAACAAATCAGGTCAGGTTCACTGGTTCTTTGCTATGAAGAGGCTTTGTGATCTCAGAGGTGCTCAGACCACACTGTGCTGTCTCTTCCTGTGTAGTGATGAGTATCTCACTCGCCCCTCCCTCCCTTTGCAGACCATTTTACTCTCCCTACGAGTAAGTTTGTATGTGCTTGTTCTGTTAAAATAAATACAGAATGCAGAGAAATCAAGGCAGAAAAACAAAAACAAATGTAGCCCATGCTCATTATTTTGACTTAACTACCAAATGTTTTTCCATCAGGGACAGAGAATCAACTCTGCCTGCTGGCAGCAGTTTCCAGTTGTCTCTCTATTGCAGGCCTTCTGCTGCTTGTTTTTAGGTGGCGCCACAACAATGCAACAACAGAGCCCACATTCTGCAGATAAAAAAAAAAAAAAAAATGTAATCACATACCAAAACAACCACAGATTCAATACTTTCAGAAGCCTTGTTTGTGACTCTCATAGTACATATCACCCCAATACAGCCCTTCACTGTCAGACTGCTGTCTTACTTGTGGTTCCTGGGATACTTGAGAGAGCAGAGCGTTCAGCTTTCAGGCCCCTCTTCTGTGGAACCAGCTTTACTCATTAGTTATTATTAATCTCTGGCTCTCTTCCACAGCATGTGAAATTTCGAACTCGTACACGTAGACGTGCACACGCGACCAGGTGACGCGACACAACAAAGTTGAAAAATGTTCTACTTTTGTCGCTGTCGCGTGGCACTAAACCAATCAGCGAGGGTTTCATTGACTGACTCCCCGTGGGTCGAGCCCATAACATGAGTGTGGCTCACAGTTGTGTTTGTTACGTAAGGAGCTTTGACTTTTCACCTCAGTTGTGCTGTCAAACACTGTTCTCTCTGCTCGTCTACTCCTCTCACAGCAGACCATTAGACCCTCCTACATTCAAACTCTGCATTTTTCCACTCAGACAAAATTCGGACAAGTACGAAAAACACAGAAAAACTGAATAGTACACAAACAGCCTGATTGCAAATTGTATTTATTTTTATTTTCCCCAATGGACATATAGCATTCATGGCACACACAAATACATTAGTGATGGGTCGGTTGCGAATGATCCAACTCTAAGAGCTGGCTCTTGGAAGTGAACGACGGGAGAAGGCTCCTGATAGTGAGCCATTTTTTTTTTTTGTGTGTGTTTGGAAGCCACACGTGATTGGTTAAGATGAATGGTAGCATATGATTGTCTACACTGAGCAGGAGGGGAGGGGGCACACTGCGCAGTGAGTAAAACACCAGAGAGGGAGGGGCTCCTGCAAAATTCGCTGGGAGACAGGAAAGAGGCGAGCTAAAGGAAGTTGCGCATTCCATAGAGGCTACATGCGGGAATGGTGAGGGAAATGAATGACGGAAAACGTAGTAAAGACTGGACACATTTTAACCTTATACCTCTAAATGTGTCAAAGGAGACGCAGCGTACTTCAAAAGTGCCGGCATTTGCGGACTTCCGGCAGCAAATATGGTAATACCACTACATGACTGAAGGGCAATTTCTGAGCTTTCAGGAACCATTTGAAATTTTTCAATAGCACAAATAGTCGCGGAGTTACTGTAAAAAGCCAGCTGATCAAAGTTCCTTTGACCAGTGATACGCTGCGGTGATACGCTATGTCTTAATCAGCTGTTCGTGGCTAGTAAGGACAGGAAACCTGTGATTCAGCAGTGATCACCTGGCGTTAAAGGATTAATGTGATAGACAGAGTGTAGAATGCAAATTTAAAAATTTAATATCTAGCAGGCTTCACAAACAACCTGCACAGGCATACACGAATTGTTCATCCCTCAGTGCAATTAGAAGAACAAAACAGGGCAGGTCATTGGGCAGGAGAAACAGGATCAACTCCTCAAAGGCCCTTTTTTTTTTTTTTTTTTTTTTTTATTAAAATCTGAGGAGCCACTTGGGAGCCAAAAGAGCCAGCTCTTCTTTGGGAGCCGAGCCTAAAGAGCCGGCTCTCTGTAAAGAGGCCGAATTCCCATCACTAAAATAAATCAGCATGCACTGATCAGACCAACAGTTCCAGGCGCTTCCCGAGGCTATCTTGTGGCAGCATAGACAAGATGTGGCTCCAACTTTCTCTGTGTTGCAGGCTTGTGGCTTCTTTTGGCTTTTGTCTGGAAACTTAGAACTGCATCGGTCATCGTTCATTGTCTGAACTCATATTCTGAAAATCAAAATATTTAGGTAAACACTGTATTAGAAACCCAGATGGATCCACAAAGCAAGCTAGTGAATTTGTGGATTTCAACAAATATTTCATGTGAGATCTTAAGAGTTTAATTTAAGTAATACCTGACCTATAATTGAATAGCTGGACTTCACATTTAAATCCAAAACACTCAGATTAATGATTTTGGATGTATATAAGAAAATTGAGTCACCACATCATATACAGAACAATCACAGCCTACATCACTAACTTACAGTTTGTATTGAATTTTTGAATAACTTTCTCAGGAAAGAGACAAGTTACAAGCATTTTGCTCATTGCATTTCATTTATAACCCGAGTCTAATTGACTTTGCATTGCAATAACTGCAATAATTTCTTGTACTATCATTTACAACTTCCAGTTTTAAGTGACTTCTAAACATTATTCCTGCTGGGATTTTTTTTTCTAATTCTTATAAATTTGTTAAATAGAAGTTTTGATTTCTTCCTCATTTGTATCAGAGGTTTTTTTTTTTTTTTAAAGAGTGAATCACATGTTTATTGTTGCTCCTAAATGTTGCATGTTTTTCTAGTCATCTGTTATGACAGAAAAGAACACCTGCAGTATCATAATTTTATATTTATAATTTTTTTCAGCTCCTTTTTAAATCTTTTCCATTGATTTTCAGTTTACATGTAAAACAAGTTTGGAAACCTGTGGTTACATAACTGTGCAAGGAAACAAAGTGTGCCACACTTTAATGCTTCGCATGTGCAAAGAGTAATAGTGTTCCTCGAGGTATTAACTCTTGCGGTGATCAGAGGCCTGTTCCAGGAAGCCTGTTCAACAAACTGAGTTTAAAAACATACTGAGTTGACCAACTTTGAGATCGGCATAAAGTTGACTACTGTTTCACAAACCTATGACAGCTACTGATAGTATGGAGCATTTTATAAAACCTCGTACTGATTTAGAGAAAAATGACAGATCTTTATTTTGTCTACGCATTTCTCTGCTTTTCATAGCATTTTTCCACATTCTTAAAACATAGATATAGAGACTGCCTTGTGGCACGAGGAGCCTGTGATTACTAGTCAGTACTCTCACCATTCTTGTGGCTTTCAGCCTTTGGCATAAACTGTATTTTTTGCACCATTCTGTGTTAGCTAGCTTGTTAGCTTACAGGCGCTCTGAAGATGGAGGCATCTCTTCAGTTTGTCTGTGACAGCTACAGTTACGCAGGACAAAATTTCTTGAATGTGATGAAGAAAAAAAAAAAACAAGGCAATGTCACTTGATGTCCTGTTACTGTTTGTGTTCTTACATACTCTGCATATACTTAAACATACTTGTGTGTTTAACTCTGAAAATATTAGGAATTAAGATTAAGAATTCGGGATTTGGTCCAGTTGTCTATAGAAGACTGGGTCTGGGAGTAGTGCTTCCAGGATAAATTTCCTCATTCATAAGGCATGGGGGCTCACTGAATTGTTTGATATAAAAACAGTGTGATGTGTTGAACTCATGTCATACGTCTGCTGTCTTTTCATATATCAAAGCATTCTCATTTTTCCTCTAGACCTGCAAAAGGCAACTTTACCCATTAGAAGTCTTCCAGTCACCTGTTACAAAACCCGTCAAGAATAGTATGGGTTTGTTTTATAGAAAGTCATTAAAAATGATAGTCTATTTACAATATGAATTCTACAGTGAGTCATGACCCTCTGTTTAGAAGCAAAGAAGACAGTTACTTTTGCCAAGGCAAATAAAATAAATAAATCTAAAATCACGATAGCAGCTGTCATGCAGAATGCGGATCTGAATGCACTCTCTTAAGACAAACTCAGTTCACCTTTTAACACAAAACCCATCATCAGAATGGATTTCAAATGTCCCACTCTGCAACAATTTCCCAGCTTTCAGAAACAATTTGAGTTCTCCCGATAGGACAAATGGTCACATAATTACCGCAACTTAAAATGCATTTGAAATACGCTGTGTTTTAAACCAGCTGTTCACAGCAAGTAAGGGCAGGTAGCAGGTGTATCAGGCAGTAATTGCCTAGTGTTAACTGAAAATGCACCTTGAATTCAATAGCTGGATAATTCAAGCCAAGTAACGAAGTTGATACAAAACTCAAATAATGAGACAGCAAATGGAATTCAGAGACAATCTGACAAAGAATAAAAGGAAGAGCGGGGCTATAAATACAAACAAGGTGTCATGTACGAGAAGCAGAAAATGACCCAAATGCAGCACTCTGAAGATGAGGACTTAAACTCATAAACAGGCACGAAACTGGGCAGGTGCTAAGATTTCACAACTAAGAATTATGTATCGGAACCACACTGCAGGGAGAAACACAGCTACGAGGAAGGCTGTAACAAAGAACAGAGGGAGGCTCTGACAGTATATACACACACCAGGTAATTAGGGAGATGGGAAACACCCAGGAACACTGCTGAAAATGATGAATGAGGAAACAAGACAAAGGAAGTAAAACTAAACAGCACAAAGAGACAAGACACTATCAAAATGAGAGATGAAAGGGAACTCACAACATCAAACAAGAAACCAAGGAAAAGAAAAAGAACCAAAACATACAGGGGTTGGACAATGAAACTGAAACACCTGGTTTTAGACCACAATAATTTATTAGTATAGTGTAGGGCCTCCTTTTGCAGCCAATACAGCATCAATTCGTCTTGGGAATGACATATACAAGTCCTGCACAGTGGTCAGAGGGATTTTAAGCCATTCTTCTTGCAGGATAGTGGCCAGGTCACAACGTGATGCTGGTGGAGGAAAACGTTTCCTGACTCGCTCCAAAACACCCCAAAGTGGCTCAATAATATTTAGATCTGGTGACTGTGCAGGCCATGGGAGATGTTCAACTTCACTTTCATGTTCATCAAACCAATCTTTCACCAGTCTTGCTGTGTGTATTGGTGCATTGTCATCCTGATACACAGCACCGCCTTCAGGATACAATGTTTGAACCATTGAATGCACATGGTCCTCCAGAATGGTTTGGTAGTCCTTGGCAGTGACGCGCTCATCTAGCACAAGTATTGGGCCAAGGGAATGCCATGATATGGCAACCCAAACCATCACTGATTCACCCCCATGCTTCACTCTGGGCATGCAACAGTCTGGGTGGTATGCTTCTTTGGGACTTCTCCACACCGTAACTCTCCCGGATGTGGGGAAAACAGTAAAGGTGGACTCATCAGAGAACAATACATGTTTCACATTGTCCAAAGCCCAAGATTTGCGCTCCTTGCACCATTGAAACCAACGTTTGGCATTGGCACGAGTGACCAAAGGTATCGCTATAGCAGCCCGGCTGTGTGTATTGACCCCGTGGAGCTCTCGACGGACAGTTTTGGTGGAAACAGGAGAGTTGAGGTGCACATTTAATTCTGCCGTGATTTGGGCAGTCGTGGTTTTATGTTTTTTGGATACAATCTGGGTTAGCACCTGAACATCCCTTTCAGACAGCTTCCTCTTGTCATGGTTGGCTGTGTGGCTGGAGCGGGTAGACCCCAAAATGCAGGACTCAGGAGAGGGTGAACTTAAAGTGATTTATTGGGAAATGACAGAATACAAAAACAAACCTATACTGGGAAGAAGCTAAACCAAAACCCGAGGAGGAGCAGGGAGACACACAGCGAGGGAATACTGAAGCAGAAACATCAACGACGCGACAACAGGCAGAGAAAACGCAGGACTTAAATATACAGAAGGGCTGATCAGGGCAAGAGGAAACAGCAGGGAGCAACAGGTGAAGCAAATTAAACTAACAACGGGAAGCAAAACTAAACACAAAGCACAGGGAACACACGACTGTCAAAATAATACAGGAAGTGACTAACCAAGGTGCACGCAGACTACATACATGTACGGGGGACTGGCACACAGACACGGGGCAGAGACTAGTCACAACACTAGGAATAAACTCAACATGAAAACACAGGAGGTCAGGGGTAAGACATCATGACAAGACCATGGAGCAGGGGAGACAGGGACGTATCAAAACAACTGAAAAATAACAGAACTCAGGGAAGACAGAACTAAACACAAAATGCTGAGCAGACGGCCCAGGACCATGGGTGCAGGGAACTAAGGAGACTAAGGGGACCTGGGAGACTAAGGGAGCTGGGGGAACTGAGGCTGACACGGAGGGAGCTGACACGGAGGGAGCTGACACGGAGGGAGCTAGGAGCGTGGAAACTGAGGACGTGGAAGCCGACACTGGGGAAGCTGACTGCGGGAGAGGTAAGGGGACCGAAGCTAACTGCGGGGAAACTGGAGTCGGGGGAGCAGGAGCAAAGGAGACTGGGACTGAGGCTGCAGGGGGAACCACAACTAAAGGAGCTGAGGGACCAGAGGAGGGAACCTGAGGGACCGGGGAGACTAAGGGGACCAAAGAGAGCGAAGCTGCTGGAGCTGGGGGAGCTGAGGCCGAGGGAATTAAAGGGGCTAAAGAATTGCCTGAGGGGCCTAAAGGAACCGAAGGAGCTGAGGTGATAGAAGGGATAGAGGGGACTAAAGGGACCAAAACTGAAGGGACTGAAGCTAAGGGAGCTGGCACTAGGACAGGACCTGAGGGGACCGAAACTGGAGGTGAGGGGACCGGAACGGAGGGGACTGTAGGGACTGAAGCTGAAGTTGAGGGGACAACAACTAAACACTCAGAAGCTACAGGGACAAGAACTAATGCTGAGGGAGCTGACACTAGAGGCCACGTGGAAGCAGGCCGGGAGACGACTGGCCGCGTGGAAGCAGGCCGGGAGCTAGGGAGAGCCTGGCCGAGTGGACGCAGGCCGGGAGCTAGGGAGAGCCTGGCCGAGTGGACGCAGGCCGGGAGCTAGGGAGAGCCTGGCCGAGTGGACGCAGGCCGGGAGCTAGGGAGAGCCTGGCCGAGTGGAAGCAGGCCGGGAGCTAGGGAGAGCCTGGCCGAGTGGAAGCAGGCCGGGAGCTAGGGAGAGCCTGGCCGAGGGGAAGCAGGCCGGGAGCTAGGGAGAGCCTGGCTGAGTGGAAGCAGGCCGGGAGCTAGGGAGAGCCTGGCTGAGTGGAAGCAGGCCGGGAGCTAGGGAGAGCCTGGCTGAGTGGAAGCAGGCCGGGAGCTAGGGAGAGCCTGGCTGAGTGGAAGCAGGCCGGGAGCTAGGGAGAGCCTGGCCGAGTGGAAGCAGGCCGGGAGCTAGGGAGAGCCTGGCCGAGTGGAAGCAGGCCGGGAGCTAGGGAGAGCTGAAGGGACAGAGACCGAAGGGACTGAGGGACCAGAAGTGGGAGTAGAGTAGGAGACTATGGGGACCTGGGGGACTGCGGGGACAGAGGGCACGGAGGAAACCGAGGAAACCGAGGAGACTGCGACTGGAACTGTAGATGAAACTAAACTGACTGGAGAGACCAAGGGACTTAAGGGAAGTGAAGCCACTGAAGGGGAAGCTGACTGGAGTAGGGAAGCTGAGGAGACCGAAACCACGGAGGGAGCAGGACCAGACCGGACTGAGGTGACTGAGGATGAGGGGACTGAGGTGACTGAGGACGAGGGAGCTGAGGGTGCGGAGGATAAGAGGACTGAAGACGAGGGGGCTGAAGCTGAGGAGGATGAGGGGACTGAGGAGCCTGACACTAAAACCGAAGGTGTGGGGACTGAAGGTGTGACTAAACTGACTGCAGGGACCGGGGGCACTGGCACTGGGGAAGCTGACATTGGGAGAGCTGCGAGAGCTGGCTGGGACTGAACAGGGGCTGGAGCTGCTGCTGGCTGAACAGGGGCTGGAGCTGTGAGGGCTGGAGCTGCTGCTGGCTGAACAGGGGCTGGAGCTATGGGGGCTGGAGCTGCTGCTGGCTGAACAGGGGCTGGAGCTATGGGGGCTGGAGCTGCTGCTGGCTGAACAGGGGCTGGAGCTATGGGGGCTGGAGCTGCTGCTGGCTGAACAGGGGCTGGAGCTATGGGGGCTAGAGCTGCTGCTGGCTGAACAGGGGCTGGAGCTATGGGGGCTAGAGCTGCTGCTGGCTGAACAGGGGCTGGAGCTATGGGGGCTAGAGCTGCTGCTGACAGAGGAAAATACAGGGGCTGGCTGAGACGGGAATGACTGGGGAGGAGCTGGAGCTACAGCTGATTGAGACCGTGGTTGAGGAGACTCTGCTGCAGGTGGCGTGGACTGCTGAGGCTGAGGTGCTCCCACCCGCGGAACAGGTGCCGGAGCATGAGGCACAGTGAGGGCTGCAGAATGAAGTATCTCCTTGGCATAACTCTGGGTTAACGGGGGCAAGGAGTCCCTAAGCCAGGGGTATTCAGCAAACATGTCCTGTATTCTGTTAGCGATGGTGTGCCCCAGTTCCTCACCGGGTAGCCAAAACCACAGGATACAGAGCTTGGAAACCTTGTCACAAATGTCTGACCTGGCTGTCAAGGACGGTGGAGCAGTGTGGTTAGCCATGTTTGATGAGCCGGGGAAAGGAGGGACAGATTCAGGGGTGGAGTCCAATGTGGCTGACGACTGCAGAGGAGAAGAAGCCATCGTAATTTTAACACCGGCTGTTGGCTCTGCTCGGTGTTTATGGCACCGAGAGCTCCGCCTTCACGCCCCCACTGCGGGTTTGGAATGGGGAGCGGAGCTGGCAAGACACGCAGCAGAAGGTGGTGGGTCTGGTGATGTCGAAAAGCCACCGAGCCGAATCCCCCAAGGCTCGGGTGGCTGCTGTGCTGCTGTCGCATCACACAGCTGCTGTGGCGAGGCTAGCGGGCAGAGCTGAGGCTGCAGGGGAGGAGAGCGTGGCGAGCGCTGACGCTGAGGTTCCTTTCCCCAGCCAGGACCCCCCAGGGCGAGACGAGAGCCCTGGAACCGTGACTGGCGCTCTGGGGTGAGCCACGGCTTCCACCTCGCTTCTTCCTGCAGGTAAGCTTGTACCACTTGCTGCTGTTCCCACAGATCTGAGTCCGCAGGGTCTTTATAATGGTCGCGTCGTTCTGTCATGGTTGGCTGTGTGGCTGGAGTGGGTAGACCCCAAAATGCAGGACTCAGGAGAGGGTGAACTTAAAGTGATTTATTGGGAAATGACAGAATACAAAAACAAACCTATACTGGGAAGAAGCTAAACCAAAACCCGAGGAGGAGCAGGGAGACACACAGCGAGGGAATACTGAAGCAGAAACATCAACGACGCGACAACAGGCAGAGAAAACGCAGGACTTAAATACACAGAAGGGCTGATCAGGGCAAGAGGAAACAGCAGGGAGCAACAGGTGAAGCAAATTAAACTAACAACGGGAAGCAAAACTAAACACAAAGCACAGGGAACACACGACTGTCAAAATAATACAGGAAGTGACTAACCAAGGTGCACGCAGACTACATACATGTACGGGGGACTGGCACACAGACACGGGGCAGAGACACAGACTAGTCACAACACTAGGAATAAACTCAACATGAAAACACAGGAGGTCAGGGGTAAGACATCATGACAAGACCATGGAGCAGGGGAGACAGGGACGTATCAAAACAACTGAAAAATAACAGAACTCAGGGAAGACAGAACTAAACACAAAACGCTGGGCAGACAGCCCAGGGCCATGACACCTCTTGCGTCCACAGTTAATCCTGTTGGATGTGGTTCGTCTTTCTTGGTGGTATGCTGACATTACCCTGGATACCGTGGCTCTTGATACATCACAAAGACTTGCTGTCTTGGTCACAGATGCGCCAGCAAGACGTGCACCAATAATTTGTCCTCTTTTGAACTCTGGTATGTCACCCATAATATTTTGAGCAAAAGTGTGTTCTTACCCTGCTAATTGGACCTTCACACTCTGCTGTTACTGGTGCAATGTGTAATTAATGAAGATTGGCCACCAGGCTGGTCCAATTTAGCCATGAAGCCTCCCACACTAAAATGACAGGTGTTTCAGTTTCATTGTCCAACCCTTGTAAGTCACACCTCAAAAAACTCTGTGCCAAACACCCAGGGCCCTTACACCAGGTAATCAGGGGAAATGAACACAGCTGGGGAAATGAGGCACAGATGGACAGAATAACAGATGCTGAGTCAAATTAAAAGATTCCGTCAGACTGATTAATTTTGTTTATCTGTAGCACTGTCTATGTGGCGATCAAAATCACCCACCTCAAAGAAGTTTAAAAGAGAAAAATAAGAGTTAAAGACGAAAACAAATCATTAGAGCTTTCAGAATTAAAGTCTTATTTGAGATGGAGCATGCCATCTTCTGAAGAACCAGGGTTGGGATCCCCACAGAAGGATACTGGGGCATTGTGAGAGTATGTCTACTGCACACACACAAGTTTAGACCATCAGAGTTGCTGGAGAATCCATAATCACCTGAAGGTGACAGCAAATTCTGCCAAACAAATCAAGGGAGGAAAATAAATTGTTTCCTGATGCATCAAGGAAAACCAGGATTATCAAACACAGATTTCCCAATGATTCCTCCTGTCTACAGCAGACTTAATTTTTGAAGGCCTTAAAAAAGCCTGAAACACTGCAGAATGTAAAATCTACCTGCCTGTAAAAAAGAACAGTGATGTGTTTTGTTGCTCTATTAATAAAAATACAAGGAGAGCACCACAAATGTGTGGGGCTTTATCTAGGTATGTTACAATCCCCGATTATGAGCTCAGTTGATTTTCCAATCCGCCTGCGTGCACAGTGTTTAACTACAGCACAGGGGTCTCTCTGAAATTAGGGTTTTTGATTGGCTTGTGAGAGTTTATTTCCTTTTGAATTTCTGGTATTACGTAGAGGAATTCATCCTCTTCTGCCTCCTTTTTGTTTTATTTTGTTCAGTTTAAGATTTTAGTCTGCCTTGTCCCGTCGAAGATTTGGCTCCAATTCAATCAACATAAAGTTACACTTAAAATGTATAGGATTGATTCAAATGTATGTTGGAATTTAATCCAGCCTTTTTTTCTGTTGATGAAGCTTCATTAAAATCTGTAGATTTTAATTAAGTGGTTTTTGGAGCGTTGGAATTTAGGAGGTCTGACCGGCTGGTTCGTGGCCGCCCAAAAATCAGTGAAAATGCACGTGATTTCTGCCTGTTAACCCAACACATATTCATGAAATCTTCTATATATTGCATCATCATGCTGTAAAAACATCTTAAATTGACAATTATAATTTCATTTATAAATTTTAATGCATTATATGCTCGATGATCTGTGATTTCTTTGTAAGGATATTTTATGATTAATCACTAAATATTTGGTTTAAAAATTGCACTGACATGTCTTTACTAAAAAACTAATTACTTTCCAAATTTCATTTGATTCTGTTGGGAAATAGTTATGGCTATTTAGCTTTCTAAAGGTCACAAACTTTCTTCAGTTAAGCTGTAAAAGAATGGTAAACCAACACACATGGTGTTATTTTGTTTGTATTTAAAGGCTCAATTTAGTGGTGTGAATTTGAGCCATTTGGGAACTTTGATTCTTTTTGTAACATATCTACTTAAACATTCAGCAAAAGGAGGCAGTGAAGAGTTACAGGACACAGGTAAAGTTTAGGCAGTGCAATCTCTGCTTTAAGCAATCAACATTCCTAGTAGCAACTATCAGGCTGCTTATTTTTGGCATTAAATTCAATTTAATCAGCAGTAAATTACAAGCCAAAATGTTACTAAATCTAATTCTGTTTTTGATAGAATAAACTGAGGAGCCTGGTGAAATTACAACTGTCACACCGTTTTACTTCCTGAAGGGCTTTGACTTCAGAAAAAACCTCATGACTTTCACCTCAGTTGTGCTCTTCCTGTCAAAATGTACCACTCTCCTCATAGAGCACACCATCAGACTCTCCCCATAAGGAAATTTCACAATCGGTGTCTGACTCCTCCTATATCGACACATTTCAAGATTAGTAGTATTTTTCTTCACCAACAAAAGACAGAGACATAAAATAGAGGACATAAATGCAGCCTGAATGCAATTTTATTATTTTGTCAACTTTTTTGCCATGTCATCCACATCAGATGCATAAAACTACATCAGCAGGTTATCAAAAAGCATTACTTCCACTTCTTGAGTCTATCTGGTGGCAGCATACACAACGTGAGGCTCCGGTTCTCTCGGTGTCACAGGCCTGCGGCTTCTTTCGGTGTTTGTCTTGAAATTTAAAGCTGCGTAGTTCAGATTGTCTGAGTTCATATTCTGAAAATCAGAACAGTTACGCAACTGAGTTTACTACACATATGAAATGTTTGTTGATTCGTGAGTTATACAAAAAATTATTTTATGTAAGATGTGGTTTTAGAGTATAATACCCGAGTGCTTGATCTATACTGGAATAACTATCAAAAATATTTATTATTATTAGGTTAATATATCAGCAAATTTTTACATAAAGAAGTAGAAAGACTGAGTTGAACCTTAATGACATGAGCGTCTTATGGTGCACTGAACAACATGCCCTCCAAATCCAAAAACAATAATCATTTTTTCCAAGCACAGAAAATAGCCATTTTCTTTCTAGATAAAATAACTTCTTAACATTTATTCTCTATCAGAGAGAAAACATCTCGAGCAGAGGGAAACATATATTTCTACAGAGGGAGAGGGAAACATATATTTCTACAGCTACCACGGTCTTGACAAACTGTAAACAGTTTCCCTGCTAGGATTAATAAAATTAAACTTTTAAATCATGACATAGGTTACATATTCTAAGAACAAACAAAAATTAGAACAAAACAAAACCCAAAAAAGTTTACCTTGTTGCTTTCTGGTTGTCGTTCTGCCACTAAATGGGACACACAAAAGTGTTGTAAGTTTATTATTACCAACAAAGTGCATCTTTTGATTCATCAGTTTGTGAGAGAAGGCACAACAGTTACAGCAAGCTTTACCTGTTTGAAGTTTCCTGATTTTTATGATCAGAATAATGACCACTATAGTGAGCAAACCAATCAACCCACCCAGGATGATACTGATCAGGTGAGTCATGCTCTCTCTCTCAGGCGCTTCTGCAAAAATAGTTAGATTCAAATGTCAGTCCAATTCAATCTGGTTACTTTAGGCATATTTTTTATGATACTGAAATAACTAAGAGCACAATGAAAACCAAAACGTTAAGAGAGAAAAATTATTTTACTTTGACTCTTAAACTCCTCTCCTTCACTGGTCTCAGCGTCTGTAAAGACCCATGACTATTATAATATTTATTGATTTCCTGTAAGTCTCAAAGCTATTTTTACATTACATATGAAGATAAAAGCTAAACACAAGCTTACCTTGAATTCTTAACTCTACTGCATTGGAAATCTCTGTATGTTTATTCACGTAAAATCCACAGAAATACAGCCCAACATCAGACAAATCCACTTGTGTGATTTTCAGGAAGACAAAAGTGCTGTTGGAACTCATACTAAATTTTCCATTTGGAAACCCATCACAGAATGAAGCTTTGCCTTGAGATCCATACATAGCAGAGACACAGCTGAGCTTAGTTCTGTTGTAAGCTTTGAACCAGTCTGTCTGTGTTGGATGACTGGAAATGTTGGAGCACTGCAGTGTGACATTTTCACTGAGCTGAACCTCCACAGTCTGAAACTCAAAAGCTGAAGCAGAGAACCAGCCTGAAATGAAGGACCATGACAATTATTTCTGAGCCTACAGTGCTACAGTTAATGTAACAGGGCATCCACATCAATCAAATCTGTTTATTTGTTTCTAACACTGTATTTTAAATTCTGGGAGGGTACTCATTCCATTATTTGGGAGTAAAGAGGTGCCCATACTTACTGAGGCTGCAGAGCAACAAAGGTGTTGTCAAGACGAAGCTCCTCATCATGTGCTTAATCCTGTCACTGCACGGCTAGTTTGTACCGCACAGCTCTTATAAAGGAGTTTAGAGGGGCGGGGTGTTGTTTTTTTCTTTGTTTGTTTGTTTGTTTTTCATCTTGTCAGTGACCTCTCTATAGAATGCAATGCCTTTCCATGTATTTTACCTTCAGCTACTCTCTACTAACATGAACTTTCCACATTATGTCGGATAAATCAAAAATCTACTCCTCAGCAGCTCGTACACTTTGAAGCATTTATTGTTTTCTAGTCCCTAAAGGTCTAGTACTTATAAAAGGAACAATGACGGGAGTTCTTTGGTGTCATAGGTTTATACTTTTAACAGTTTTCTAAGGATGCTGTTTGGTTTCAGTCTACTTACACAGAGAAGACTCTTGCCCATAATCTGGTCAAGTTCCTAATGCTGTCAGGGAGTCACTGGAATTGTTTAAAGGATCAGAGAAGCAAGATGGAATAAATAACTGTTTTCTTATTACTTAGAGCACAAACTGCAGGACAAGAACATATCAAAACCACAAAGGTCAAATTCATGGTCATAGTAAAGGAAAAGTCACGTCTGTACAAAATTCACAGCAATACTTTCCATCCATCCATCCATCCATTCGCTTCCACTCATCCTGTTCAGGGTTGTGGGGGGGCTGGAGCCTATCCCAGCTGTCATAGGGCGAGGGGCAGGGTGCACCCTGAACAGGTTGCCATCCTGTCGCAGGGCTAACACAGAGACAAACAACCGTTCACACTCACATTCACACCTATGAGCAATTTAGTGTAGCCAATTAACCTAACCCCAGTAAGTGCATGTCTTTGGAATGTGAGAGGAAGCCGGAGCACCTGGAGGAAGCCCACGCAAGCATGGGGAGAATTTGCAAACTCCACAGAGAGAGAAAGGCCTGGGCCAAGGTGGAATCGAACCCAGGCCTTCCAAATGGTATGCTAACTGTGAGGTAGCAGTGCTAACCACTCTGTCATCATGCTGGCACCACATTTCATAAGCCTTTAATTTATTTTGGTTGGACAATGGTGGTCCAACCAACCGACACTAGCATCATTCACAGAAAAAAAAAAGGCTTGATACTAAAGGATAAAGGTACGTGTAGCACAAATTGAAACTAAATGTAGGTAGTATAAGTAAAACGTAGTCAGAAAAATAAATACTCAAGTAAAGTACCTGAAAAATCTACTTAAGTTCAGTAACGAAGTATTTGCTCTATGTTACTTCACATGTCTGGTCATAAAATGAACTTCTGAGATGTTTTTATGAATGTAGTTGTGTTAAATATCAGATTGATATTTTAATATTGTTTTGTTTAAAGTGCCTCTTTGCAAAAGTGTTCCAATGTTTTTGGAGATGTTCGGTTCCAGTAGCATAACAGCTCACCATGAGCCCTGACCAGGTGGTCAGATCTCATGATACCTGGCGAGAGCAACTTGCTCCTGGCTCACAATTTCAAAACCCGCCATTGGCCTGTGTCTGTCAGCGGAGGTCATCTACAGAATATAATTTGCTCATGTCATGCCTAATAGACAACCATTTGTTAATTTATTCATTCTGGAGTAAAGTTTTTTGGGCTGAGATTAAAGTTAAGCTTAATAACTGTATAATTTTATTTAACTTTAATGGTGACCTGAAGCACTGTCAGTGTATTCTGAACCCAATAATTTGCTTTAATTCCTTCCATGACGACTGTAAATTATGACCCGAATGGACAAATTTAGAAATCAGTGTACCTTTGGAATCCTTGGATCTAGGTGATTTCAAGGCACCCTATGATGTCATATTTTGCCATATTGGATTTTGTGGAAAGTCTTTAAAATTTTTAGAAGGTCACAAAGTTTGTCCAAAGTTCACCAAAACTGACTCAGATGATCTTCAGTCCAAGCCTTTTTGATTTTCCAAAGTGCTTGCCCATTAGAGCCCATCAAAATCGGTGACACAGTTCCCGAAGCTCAAATCTCGGCAATGCTTTAACCTATCCTATCAAAACCAAAATTGGTACTTGGGATCACCTCAGAAGGAAGCACAATAATCTTGGCGACATGTGACCTTTAGGGGCTGCTATGATTAATAAAAATGCTTTTTGATCAATAATGGCCCATGTATTTGGATTTACAACAAGATTTCTATGCCTGTTAATACTGTTTGAGGTCACAAGACTAAGTGCCAAGATGTGATAATGACTCAATTGATGTGATTGTGATTTGGCACTACATAAATAAAACTGAACTGAAGTCAGCCGCCATATTGCATTTTATTCAAAGAGAAAAATTTTTGGCCGGTCACAAACTTTGGCCGGTTTTCACTGAACTTGTTATATATGATCTTCAGAGGAAGCCTCACAAAAGTTATGACATTTCATAACTTTTTGGTTTGCAGAAGCATTTTTAGAATGTGATGGGAAAGCAACCAAAAAGTGAGCGAGCTTATATCTCAGCAATGCTTTGGCCTATCAAGACAAAACATCACAGTAATCTTTTGGACCCCGCCCTGAGGACGGAGAAGGAATTTAGTGTCATTACATCACTTGGGGGCCTAATTAACAAGAGTGTTTTTTATCATACAATTTTTTTGCAGATCTCAACACCTGTTTCTTACTATTCTCACAACTTGTTTCCTAGCAACTGCTGTGGATCACTGCTTGGCCCCCTCATTGCTGCCTACAGCTATAGTTTAACATACTTTAATAATATCAAAACTTAGCATTAAGTCAGGAATAAATAAAAGCACATTTGTGACAATTAAATATTTTACATTCCTACATTCGAGTCACCTCAAACACTCTGGCTGTGCAATGTAGGCTGTCAGATCACTGCTTACCTAGTAATCCTGGGTTTGGAGCATCCACATTTACTCTGAAGGAGGCTGTACAACTATTCAATACCACGCCCCTTTCTAATGAAACCCCCTACAGAATATAAAGTTTCCTGGCTGTCAGAGGGTTACACACAGAATGAGGAGCTTCATTTTAATAACAGCTTTGGTTCTCTGCAGCTGCAGTAAGTACAGTGTGTCATTGAAACTGGCCTTTTTTAAATATAGAGAACAATGTTAAACTTGCAAGATATATATAAAATGTTTAACTAATGGAATCCCCTTATAAATATTGTATCTGCTGTTTTTCAGGCTGGATCTCTGTCTCAGGTTCTGAGTTTCAGACTGTGGAGGTCCAGCTCGGTGAAGAAGTCACACTGCAGTGCTCCAACATCTCCAAACATCCAGCGCAGACAGACTGGTTCAGAGTGGTCAACAGAACTAAGCCCAGCTGTGTCTCTTCTATGTATGGAGCTCACACCCAAGCTTTATTCTGTGATGAATTTAAAAACAGAAATTTTAATATGAGTTCCAACATCACTTTTGTCTTCCTTAAAATCAAGCAAGTGGATTTATCTGACACTGGTCTGTATTTCTGTGGATTTTACATCAATAGACATACAATCATTTCCAGTGCAGTTGAGTTAAGAATTCAAGGTAAGCTTTTGTTCTTGAATGACCTCTTTTTGTTTAGTTTGTCTCGTCATGTTTAGCATGAAAACAACGTAAAAATCACAAATTATTATAATAGTCATGGTTCTTTATAGGTGATGAAACCAATGAAGGAGAGGATTTTAACACTGAAAGTAAGATTCTTTTTTTCCTATTTCTAAAGATTTTTTTCCATTGTCGAGGTAGTTTCAGTACCATCATTAATGTATCTAAAACAACTAGACTGAATTAAACTGATGTTTTAATCTATTTTTGTAGAGGAGCCCGTTAAAATGACACAGCAGACAGCCATCATCCTTGGAGGTCTGACAGGTTTGCTCACTATTGTGGTCGTTATTCTTGGTCTAAAAATCTGGACATTTCAAAAAGGTGAGGTTGGTTATAATTTATTTCACCTTATCTTCTAAACTGTTAACAATGTCTTTGGTTGGTAATAATAAACTAATCATTTTGAGATTTCTGTTTAGCTGCTGGACCCTGGTTTACTCCCAAACTGAAGCAGCTGTGGATAGAGAAGAGGGAGGCTTTTAAAAGTGGGGACAAAGACTGCTACAAAGAGGCCAAGTACAGGTTTAGCAAGGAAGTGGCCACTGCTAGATCACATCACTCTGAGAATATACAGCAGCAGATCTCAGAGAACGACGCGGCCTCTGTATGGAAAGGTTTTAGGCAGATTACCAACTACAAGCCTAAAACCCCCCACTCCACAGACGACCTACAAACTGCAAATAGACTGAACGAGTTCTATTGTCGTTTTGATGGTCAGTTCAGCAGCCTTCACACCTCCACCAGTCCCAACTACAATACAGCCAACACAAATATTCACCCCCCAACCTCCCCCACTCCCCACACCTCAGAGAAGCCCACATCATCAAGGACTCCCACCCCAGAGTCCCCCTCCTCCCCCACCCCCACAGTCTTTTGTATTCAGGAGGACCAGGTGCTAAAGCAGTTCAGGAGTGTCAAAGCTCGCAAAGCTCCAGGTCCAGATGGTGTCTCACCTGCCACACTGAGACACTGTGCTAACGAGCTTGCCCCATTGTTCACGAACATCTTCAACTCCTCACTGGAGGCTTGCCACGTGCCTGTCTGCTTTAAAACCGCTACCATTGTTCCTGTCCCCAAGAAGCCAAGGATCACTGGACTAAATGACTACAGACCTGTGGCACTGACTTCTGTGGTCATGAAGTCATTTGAGCGTCTGGTGCTGTCCCACCTCAAGTCCCTCACAGCCCCCCTTCTGGACCCCCTGCAGTTTGCCTACAGAGCCAACAGGTCTGTGGACGACGCCATCAACCTGACTCTGCACTTCATCCTACAGCATCTGGACTCCCAGGGAACCTACGCCAGGATCCTGTTTGTGGACTTCAGCTCTGCCTTCAACACCATCATCCCTGATCTCCTCCAAGACAAGCTGTCCCAGATGAACGTGCCTGATCCCATCTGCAGGTGGATCACTGACTTCCTGATGAACAGGAAGCAGCACGTGAGGCTGGGGAAGAATGTCTCGGACTCCCGGACCATCAGCACTGGCACTCCTCAGGGCTGTGTCCTCTCTCCTCTGCTCTTCTCCCTGTATACCAACTGCTGCACCTCTGACCACCAGTCTGTCAAGCTTATTAAGTTTGCAGACGACATGACTCTCATCGGACTCATCTCAGACGGGGACGAGTCGGCCTACAGGATGGAGGTCAAACGTCTGGCGTCCTGGTGCAGCCACAATAACCTGGTACTGAACGCCCAGAAGACAGTGGAGATTATAGTGGACTTTAGGAAGCACACAGCCCCTCTACCCTCCATCATCCTGACTGACACCCCCATCACCACAGTGGACTCTTTTCGCTTCCTGGGAACTACCATCACCCAGGACCTCAAGTGGGAGCCCACCATCACCTCTGTCATCAAAAAGGCCCAGCAGAGGATGTACTTCCTGCGGCAGTTGAAGAAATTCAACTTGCCAGCAAGGACCATGGTGCAGTTCTATACTGCCATCATTGAGTCCATCCTCACCTCCTCCATCACTGTGTGGTACGCTGGAGCCACCACTAGGGACAAACAGAGACTACAGCGCGTTGTGCACTCTGCTGAGAAGGTGATTGGCTGTAACCTCCCATCTCTCCAGGACCTGTACACCTCCAGGACACTGGGGCGTGCAGGTCAGATCACAGCCGACCACTCTCACCCTGGGCACAGACTTTTTGCCCCTCTCCCCTCAGGCAGGAGGCTACGGTCCATACGGACCAGAACCTCCCGCCATAAGAACAGTTTCTTCCCCTCTGCTGTTGGACTCATGAACAATTACCCTAAGACTGTTACCACCACCCTCCACAAACGCTGATGACCCTATGTCTATGCACCTGTCTGACTGCACTGATGTACATATTAGTGGAATATAGTCTACATTCTTCTATCTTTTAATTAGTCTCTGCACTGTATATTTTGTAATTTTGTAATATTGTGCTATAGTTATAGCTCTAATATCTCTGTATATTTGCAATTTGTATACTTGTATATTGTCTTATAGTTTTTATACTTATTTGTTTTTTTCTGTAAGCACGAAGTACCGCAGCAATTTCCTAATGCTGTGAACCTGTTCACCCATATGGCAATAAAACCTTCTGATTCTGATTCTGATTCTGGTTCTGAGAACCAAAAGAACATAACAAGGTAAATTAATCTTTATTTTTTACTGACAGTTTGTAAACTATTTACTATGATTTAAATGTGGCACTGAAACATATAATTGTTCTGTGAATACCCTCAGCCTGTTGCATTAAGGAGTAAATTCAAGCAAGCAACTGTAATCATTCATGTTCTTTAGCCTCAATTAATACCATTAGAACCAGAAAAAACTTGAATAATTTCCACAGGAAAACTGTTTAGTAACATCTGATCTAGACTAAAGAAAAAAAACAAAACAAGAAATCTCCATAGTCTGAAAAACTCAAATTCTAACTAAAATGTAATGTGGGTAAAATGGTAGCTGACGCCAGACTTGTTCCTTTCTTCTCAAGACACATCTGCTTTCTGAGGAAGCTGTAGTTTTTTTAGTTTTTAGATTTTTGACAGTTTTTTTTCTTTTTAATATATCAAAAATGGAGTCTTTCTGCTGTGCTGTGATGAACTAGTTGTGTGTACCTTAGGAACTGTGTCATGCAGTGTTTAACTAGATATTCTTATTTTCAGGATGTGAGTTCAGACAATCTGAACTATGCAGCTCTGAATTTCCAGAAAAAAGCCAAAAGAAGCCGTGGACCTGCAACACAGAGAGAGCTGGAGCCTCATGTTGTGTATGCTGCCACAAGATAGATGGAGCTGCAGCTCAGAACAGATATCATGCTTTATCATGTTAATTTGATGGTGACTTTGTGTATGTGTTATGATTGAGATAAACGCTTTGCAAAACAAATAAATATGTATTCGGTCCATGTTTGCATCTTCTGCTTTGTGCCTCTGTGTCTTTCTTATGCTGTTTGCTTTTTATCTGAGATGAAAAAAAAAAAAAAGATTAAAGGGTTATTCTAGAGGAGGAGTCAGAAATGGCACTGTTGACTGTGAAACTTCCTCATGGGGAGAGTCTGATGGTCTGCAGAATATGCCGGCGCTCAGAGGTGAGACACATTACGTTAGCCAAAAATAACATTTTTACCACAAACCACAAACACGTACCTTAAAGGACACACGAGTCTTATCTGATGATGGTAAATCACTTCAGTTATTGTCACATTACATGTAAGATATCTATGCCTCAAACCTACACAATTTTGAACACTTTCCACAAAATCCAATATGGCAAAAAATGACATCATAGGGTGCCTTGAAATCACCTAGATCCAAGGATTCCAAAGGTACCCTGATTTCTAAATTTGTCCACTCGAGTCATAATTTACAGTCATCATGGAAGGAATTATTTGGTTCAGAATACACTGACAGTGCTTCAGGTCACCAATAAATTTAAATAAAATTATACAGTTATTAAGCTTAACTTTAATCTCAGCCCAAAAAACTTTACTCCAGAACGAATAAATTAACAAATGGTTGTCTATTAGGCATGACATGAGCAAATTATATTCTGTAGATGACCTCTGCTGACAGACACAGGCCAACGGCGGGTTTTGAAATTGTGAGCCAGGAGCAAGTTGTTCTTGGCAGGTAGGCTCCAGCCCCCCCCCCACCCCCACCCCCCCACCCCCACCCCCACAACCCTGAGCAGGATGAGTGGAAGCGGATGGATGGATGGATGGATGGATGGATGGATGGATGGAAAGTATTGCTGTGAATTTTGTACAGACGTGACTTTTCCTTTATTATGATCAGGAATTTGACTTTTGTGGTTTTGATACATTCTTGTCCTGCAGTTTGTGCTCTAAATGATAAGAAAACAGTTATTTATTCCATCTTGCTTCTCTGACCCTTTAAACAATTCCACTGACTCCCTGACAGCATTAGGAACTTGACCAGATTATGTGCAAGAGTCTTCTCTTTGTGTAAGTTTGAGGCATAGATATCTTACATGTAATGTGACAATAACTGAAGTGATTTACCATCATCAGATAAGACTCGTGTGTCCTTTAAGGTACGTGTTTGTGGTTTGTGGTAAAAATGTTATTTTTGGCTAACGTAATGTGTCTCACCTCTGAGCGCCAGCATATTCTGTTGTTATATAATAAAGATGTCTAAACAAAGCAACTGATTTCAATGGATCACATTCAGTGGTTTTTATACTTAAAGCGCTTTTACTTTAGAAGCCTCGTGACCTTCACCCCAGCTGTGCTCACAGTGCTGTTTCTTACTCTCAAAATGTCTTCTATGTCACTCCTCCCACAGCAGACCATCAGACTCTCCCCATGAGGAAGTTTCACAGTCAACAGTGCCATTTCTGACTCCTCCTCTAGAATCACACTTTAAGCTTGTTTTTTTTTTTTTTTTTCATCTCAGATAAAAAGCAAACAGCATAAGAAAGACACAGAGGCACAAAGCAGAAGATGCAAACATGGACCGAATACATATTTATTTGTTTTGCAAAGCGTTTATCTCAATCATAACACATACACAAAGTCACCATCAAATTAACATGATAAAGCATGATATCTGTTCTGAGCTGCAGCTCCATCTATCTTGTGGCAGCATACACAACATGTCATGGTCCTGGGCCGTCTGCCCAGCATTTTGTGTTTAGTTCTGTCTTCCCTGAGTTTTGTTGTTTTTCAGTTGTTTTGATACGCTTGTTCCCTTTGTCTCTGTCTCCCCTGCTCCATGGTCTTGTCTGTTTTGTCCCGATGTCTTGTCCCTGACCTGTGTTTTCATGTTGAGTTATTCCTAGTGTTGTGACTTGTCTGCGTCTCTGCCCCGTGTCTGTGTGCCAGTTCCCCGTATGTAGTCTGCGTGCACCTTGGTTAGTCACTTCCTGTATTATTTTGACAGTCTTGTGTTCCCTGTGCTTTGTGTCTAGTTTTGCTAACCCCTGTTATTAGTTTCATTTGCTTCACCTGTTGCTCCCTGCTGTTTCCTCTTGCCCTGATTACCTGCTGTGTATTTAAGCCCTCAGTGTTCATCTGTTTCTTGTCGCGTCGTCTTCAGTGTTCCCTCGCTGTGTGTCTCCCTGCTCCTCCTCAGGTTTTTGTTTAGTTCCTTCCCTGTATAGGTTTGTTTTGTATTTTTCCAATAAATCCTGTTTTCTTTGAGTCTGCATCCTGGGGTCCAATCCTGCCTGCCACACACACACGCCATGACAGAACGACGCGACCATTTCAAAGACCCCGCGGACTCAGACCTGTGTGAACGGCAGCTAGCTGTGCAAGCTCACCTGCAGGAAGTGGTGAGGAGGAAGCCGTGGCTGGCTCCCGAGTACGAGGGACAGCTCCGCCGCTCTCACCGCGCTTGCGGAGACTCCAGCTGGGTTAAAGGGTCTCCGCGTCAGAGCTTGCCGCTCTCTCCACCTCCGCCGCCACAGCCCTGTTCATCAGCCGCACTGCAGCAACCGCTCGATACCACTGCCCCACCTCTGCCCCAGCCTTTAGGGATTAAGCTGGGCGGATTCTCCCTGGCATCAGATTCGCCTCCACCGGCCTCGTCATGCCCCAGCACACCTCCTTCACGACCCGCTACGCTGGCACGTAAGCGGAATTCCCGGCGCCATAAAAGCCGAACGGAGCCAGCAGCCAGGGATAAAATGACAATGGACTCTCTGCAGTTTTCAACCACTTCCGACTCCACCACTGAATCTGTCCCTCCTTTCCCCGGCTCGTCAGACATGATTAACCACACTGCTCCACCGTCCTTGACAGCCAGATCAGACATTTGCAACAAGGCATCCAAGCTCTGTATCCTGTGGTTCCGGCTACCCAGTGAGGAGCTGGGGAATACCATCGCCCACAGGATACATGACATGTTGACAGAACACACCTGGCTTATGGATTCCTTGCCCCGGCTAACCCAGTGTTATGCGGAACAAATACTTCATTCCGCAGCCCTCACTTTCCCCTCCGTGTCTCCCAAGGTGACTGTTTCCAATAAACCGGCTAAAGAAAAGACTGTGTGTTTCACACCTGGACTCAACCCTGACGCTCCATCCTCTGTGCCTCATGCTCCTGCACCCGCTTCTGTTCCGCGGGTGGGAGCACCAGCGCCTCAGCCACCCACGCCGCCTGCAGCAGCTCCTCCCCAGTTACTCCCGTCTCAGTCAGCTGTAGCTCCGGCCACCTCCCAGTCTCAGTCCGCTGTAGCTCCGGCCACCTCCCAGTCTCAGTCAGCTGTAGCTCCGGCCACCTCCCAGTCTCAGTCAGTTCTTGTAGTTCCAGCCTCCGCTCAGTCTCAGTCAGCCTCTGTAGCTCTCCCCGCTTCAACTTCCCCAGTGCCAGCTCTCCCCGCTTCAGCTCCCTCAGCCTCAGCTTTCCCTAGCTCTCAGTCAGTTTCCACGCAGTCAGCTCTCCCTAGCTCTCAGCCTGCTCGCCCTCAGTCAGCAGCAGCTCCAGCCGCTCTAGTTCACCCTGCCTCAGCTTTGCCCCCTCCAGTGGTTTCTCTTTCTGTGATCCCCTTGGTCAGTTTAGTTTCACCTCCAGTCCCTTCATCTTCAGTTTTAGTCTCAGTCCCCTCATCCTCCTCAGCGTCAGCCCCCTCGTCCTCAGTTACCTCAGTCCCCTCATCCTCCTCAGCGTCAGCCCCCTCGTCCTCAGTCACCTCAGTCCCCTCATCCTCCTCAGCGTCAGCCCCCTCGTCCTCAGTCACCTCAGTCCTCTCATCCTCCTCAGCGTCAGCCCCCTCGTCCTCAGTCACCTCAGTCCCCTCATCCTCCTCAGCTTCAGTCCCCTCGTCCTCAGTCACCTCAGTCCCCTCATCCTCCTCAGCTTCAGTCCCCTCGTCCTCAGTCACCTCAGTCCCTCAGGTCCCCGTAGTCCCTCAGGTCCCCGTAGTCCCTCAGGTCCCCGTAGTCCCTCAGGTCCCCGTAGTCCCTCAGGTCCCCGTAGTCCCTCAGGTCCCCGTAGTCCCTTACTCTACTTCCACTTCTGGTCCCTCAGTCCCTCAGTTCCCAGTAGTCCCTTCAGCTCTCCCTAGCGCCCGGCCTGCTTCCACGCAGCCGGCTCTCCCTAGCGCCCGGACTGCTTCCACGCAGCCAGTCGTCTCCCGGCCTGCTTCCACGCAGCCAGTCGTCTCCCGGCCTGCTTCCACGCAGCCAGTCGTCTCCCGGCCTGCTTCCACGCAGCCAGTCGTCTCCCGGCCTGCTTCCACGCAGCCAGTCGTCTCCCGGCCTGCTTCCACGCAGCCAGTCGTCTCCCGGCCTGCTTCCACGCGGCCCCTAGTGCCAGTTCCCTTAGCTTCAGTCCCGTCAGTTTTGGTCCCTTTTGTTCCCTCCTCTGGTCCCTCAGCTCCTTTCGTTGTGGTTCCCCCTGCAGCCTCAGTCCCCGTCTCCTCTGTTCCTGCTCCCCCGACTCCAGTTTCCCCGCAGTTAGCTTCGGTCCCCTCACCTCTCCCGCAGTCAGCTTCCCCAGTGTCAGCTTCCCCGTCCTCAGCTTCCACACTCCTAGCTCCCTCCGTGTCAGCTCCCTCAGTGTCAGCCTTAGTTCCCTCCTGTACTTCCATTCCTGGTCCCTCGGTCCCCCTAGGTCCCTCAGCCTCCCTGCAGTCACAGTCCATAGCGTCAGCTCCCTCGCCCCCCATAGCGTCAGCTCCCTCGCCCCCCATAGCGTCAGCTCCCTCGCCCTCCATAGCGTCAGCTCCCTCGCCCTCCATAGTGTTAGCTTCCACGCACCCACCATCACATGCACCTGGTCCATCCCCCAAGCAGCCCCAGCTGCTCAGTGAAGTAGCTGTGTGCCCTACACCGCAGACCCAGCCTGCACATGCGGAGCCTCACCTTGTAGGCCCCGTTCAGCCCAAGGGTCCGGCTCAGTCGGAGCCGTGTTTGAAGCCCAAGGGTTACGCTCAGTTGGAGCGTCGGGCTCGGTTCGAGCCTCCTGCCTCGTCTTGCCGCCGCCGCCTGGAGCGCGGTCGGCCCCCAGTCTGGTCTCCTCGCCGCCGCCGCCTGGAGCGCGGTCGGCCCTCAGTCTCGTCTCGCCGCCGCCGCCTGGAGCGCGGTCGGCCCTCAGCCTCGTCTCGCCGCCGCCGCCGCTGGAGCCGCGGTCGGCCCCCAGTCTCGTCTCCTCGCCGCCGCCGCCGCTGGAGCCGCGGTCGGCCCCCAGTCTCGTCTCCTCGCCGCCGCCGCCGCTGGAGCCGCGGTCGGCCCCCTGCCTCGACTCCTCGCCGCCGCCGCTGGAGCCGCGGTCGGCCCCCTGCCACGACTCCTCGCCGCCGCCGCTGGTGCCGCGGTCGGCCCCCTGCCACGATTCCTCGTCGCCGCCGCTGGAGCCGCGGTCGCCCGCCTGAGAGGTTTGGACTCTGCTTTTTGGCCCCTTGGCCTGGACGGCCCCCTGAACTATGGACTGTTTGTTCCCCCTGGCCATTGCTCTTTTTGTTTCTGTTTTTGTCATAGCTCCTGAACTGTTCCTTGTTTTGACCCCCTGTTTTGGACATTGGAGCTCTCCGGCCTTGTGCCGTCGCTTTTTGTTTCATCCAGTTGTTTTTTTTTCTCATCCCTGTGTTTTGTCCCTGTTTTTGGACTTTGTCCCGGCCTTGTGCCCCTGCTGTTTTTGTTCTGACATTGTGATTTTTGATGTTTTGCTCCCTGCCTTTGTTGCTCCCTGCCTGGTTTTGTTTTTGTTCCGGTCCCTCCGTCCTGGTCCCCCGCCTCCCTCCCTGGTCTGGTTTTGTTTCCTGTTTTGGCCGTCGGGTGCCGGCCTTTGAGGGGGGGGTGCTGTCATGGTCCTGGGCCGTCTGCCCAGCATTTTGTGTTTAGTTCTGTCTTCCCTGAGTTTTGTTGTTTTTCAGTTGTTTTGATACGCTTGTTCCCTTTGTCTCTGTCTCCCCTGCTCCATGGTCTTGTCTGTTTTGTCCCGATGTCTTGTCCCTGACCTGTGTTTTCATGTTGAGTTATTCCTAGTGTTGTGACTTGTCTGCGTCTCTGCCCCGTGTCTGTGTGCCAGTTCCCCGTATGTAGTCTGCGTGCACCTTGGTTAGTCACTTCCTGTATTATTTTGACAGTCTTGTGTTCCCTGTGCTTTGTGTCTAGTTTTGCTAACCCCTGTTATTAGTTTCATTTGCTTCACCTGTTGCTCCCTGCTGTTTCCTCTTGCCCTGATTACCTGCTGTGTATTTAAGCCCTCAGTGTTCATCTGTTTCTTGTCGCGTCGTCTTCAGTGTTCCCTCGCTGTGTGTCTCCCTGCTCCTCCTCAGGTTTTTGTTTAGTTCCTTCCCTGTATAGGTTTGTTTTGTATTTTTCCAATAAATCCTGTTTTCTTTGAGTCTGCATCCTGGGGTCCAATCCTGCCTGCCACACACACACGCCATGACACAACATGAGGCTCCAGCTCTCTCTGTGTTGCAGGTCCACGGCTTCTTTTGGCTTTTTTCTGGAAATTCAGAGCTGCATAGTTCAGATTGTCTGAACTCCCATCCTGAAAATAAGAATATCTAGTTAAACACTGCATGACACCCCCAAATGCCAAAAAATGAAAAACTAGTGGTTTTGTGGATTATTTGAGTTTCAAAGTGAGACTTTTAGAGGTAAATCTAACTGACATACAGTTCCCAGGCTACACACAGCCAGCTTGTTACAGCACAACGGAAAGACTCCATTTTTGATATATTAAAAAGAAAAAAAAACCTGTGCTCATGAGAAACAGTAATGTGTTTAAACTATAGTTACAGTTTGAGCTTTTCTGACTATGGAGATTTCTTGTTTTGTTTTTTTTTCTTTAGTCTAGATCAGATGTTACTAAACAGTTTTCCTGTTGAAATTATTAAAAGTTTTTCTGGTTCTAATGGTATTAATTGAGGCTAAAGAACATGAATGATTACAGTTGCTTGCTTGAATTTACTCCTTAATGCAACAGCTCGATGGTATTCACAGAACAATTATATGTTTCAGTGCCACATTTAAATCATAGTAAATAGTTTACAAACTGTCAGTAAAAAATAAAGATGAATTTACCTTGTTATATTCTTTTGGTTCTCCAGCAGCTAAACAGAAATATCAAATGATTAGTTTATTATTACCAACCAAAGACATTGTTAACAGTTTAGAAGATAAGGTGAAATAAATTATAACCAACCTCACCTTTTTGAAATGTCCAGATTTTTAGACCAAGAATAACGACCACAATAGTGAGCAAACCTGTCAGACCTCCAAGGATGATGGCTGTCTGCTGTGTCATTTTAACGGGCTCCTCTACAAAAATAGATTAAAACATCAGTTTAATTCAGTCTAGTTGTTTTAGATACATTAATGATGGTACTGAAACTACCTCGACAATGGAAAAAAAAATTTTAGAAATAGGAAAAAAGAATCTTACTTTCAGTGTTAAAATCCTCTCCTTCATTGGTTTCATCACCTATAAAGAACCATGACTATTATAATAATTTGTGATTTTTACAATGTTTTCATGCTAGACATGACGAGTCAAACTAAACAAAAAGAGGTCATTCAAAAACAAAAGCTTACCTTGAATTCTTAACTCAACTGCACTGGAAATGATTGTATGTCTATTGATGTAAAATCCACAGAAATACAGACCAGTGTCAGATAAATCCACTTGCTTGATTTTAAGGAAGACAAAAGTGATGTTGGAACTCATATTAAAATTTCTATTTTTAAATTCATCACAGAATAAAGCTTGGGTGTGAGCTCCATACATAGAAGAGACACAGCTGGGCTTAGTTCTGTTGACCACTCTGAACCAGTCTGTCTGCGCTGGATGTTTGGAGATGTTGGAGCACTGCAGTGTGACTTCTTCACCGAGCTGGACGTCCACAGTCTGAAACTCAGAACCTGAGACAGAGATCCAGCCTGAAAAACAGCAGATACAATATTTCTAAGGGGATTCCATTAGTTAAACATTTTATATATATCTTGCAAGTTTAACATTGAAACTGGCCTTTTTTAAATATAGAGAACAATGACACACTGTACTTACTGCCTTTTATTGCAGCCTATGGTCATCTCTTTTACCCACATAAAGATTCACGTTGTCCTTTCTGTACCACCAAAGTAGATGAAAAAACTTCCTCTTTCTGTTTACTGTTGATAGGATGTACTACACTACCATTAGCAAACTTACTTACTTACTACAATGTGTCAGTAGTGTGAATAGCGGTGGGTCAAGTATGTTACCTTTGATCAGTATGAAGGGGGTCAGAGGTGTACAGCCACAAACACTCTGTGGTAGTATTGTTTTTTTGTTTTTTTTTAACATTTGGTAGTAAAAACATTCTTATAAAGTTAATTCTGTTCTATATTGTGTTTAGTAAAGTCTTCCAGCACAATGTAATTTTATTTCAACTCTTTTTTATCTGAATTTATGACAGCCTCTGTTTCTCCAAAACATACCGATTTCCTTGAGTTATATCAGTTAACTTGCTGGTGTATTTACAAAATGCAGTGAATCCCTTGCTGATGTGTGCAGGAATGGGTGACTGACTTGTTAGTAAGACCATCTTTGATTTAACATTGATGATATGTAGCTTGCTAGGCTTAATCATAATAATACTAACTTTGTGAAGCTTTGATTTATGCTGCCACTTTCAAGAAACCCAAGGACGTACAAAAACAAACAAACAAAAAAGTAAATAAACAAAAGTAAACAAATAAAAATAAAGTAGATATTAAAGGACTTTCTGAAGAGGTGAGTTTTCAAAGGTTTCTGAAGGCTCCCCAAAGGTATGGAGGTTGTTGAGAGGGACAGAAAGCAGAACCATGGCTGAGGACCGAAGTGTCACGAGGTTGTTGGTATGGGTGAAATAGGTTGAACATATACTGAGCTGTTTTCAAGACAAAGCTCCTCATCATGTGCTTAATCCTGTCACTACACGGCTAGTTTGTACCGCACAGCTCTTATAAAGGAGTTTAGAGGGGCGGGGTGTTGTTTTTTCTTTGTTTGTTTGTTTGTTTTTCATCTTGTTAGTGACCTCTCTATAGAATGCAATGCCTTTCCATGTAATTTATCTATAGCTACTATCTCGTAACAAAGTCTCCACATTATGTCGGATAAATCTTACAAGTTTCCAGACCTGGAAATTTGAAAGATTTACAAATGCATAAAAATCCACTCCTCAACAGCTTGTAAACTTTGAAGCATTTATTTTCTAGTCCCTAAAGGTCCTTCCATCCATCCATCCATTTTCTTCCGCTTATCCGGGGCCGGGTCGCGGGTGCAGGAGCCTAAGCAGAGAAGCCCAGGCTTTCCTCTCCCCAGCCACCTCCTCTAGCTCATCCTGGGGGACCCCAAGACGTTCCCAGGCCAGCCGAGAAATATAATCTCGCCAGCGTGTCCTGGGTCTGTCACTGGGCCTCCTCCCAGTGGGACATGCCCGGAACACCTCACCCAAGAGGCGGCCAGGAGGCATCCTAATCAGATGCCCGAGCCACCTAAACTGGCTCCTTTCGATGTGGAGGAGCAGCAGCTCTACTCTGAGCCCCTCCCGGATAGCTGCACTCCTCACCCTATCTCTAAGGGAGAGGCCAGCCACCCTTCGAAGGAAACTCATTTCTGCCGCTTGTATTCGCGATCTTATTCTTTCGGTCACTACCCAAAGCTCGTGACCACAGGTGAGGGTAGGAACGTAGATCAACCGGTAAATCAAGAGCTTTGCTTTTACACTAAGCTCCCTCTTCACCACGACAGACCGGTGCAGCGTCCGCATCACTGCAGAAGCAGCCTCGATCCATCTGTCGATCTCCCGTTCCCGTCTCCCGTCACTCGTGAACAAGACCCCGAGATACTTGAACTCCTCCACTTGGGGCAAGAACTCGTTCCTGAGCTGGAGAGGGCACTCCACCCTTTTCCGGCTGAGGACCATGGCCTCAGACTTAGAGGTGCTGATTCTCATGAGGCCACCCCCTGATGAAGCCAACAGGACCGCATCATCTGCAAAGAGCAGAGATGAGACTCTGAGGCCACCAAGGAAGAAGCCCTCCGCCACCTGGCTACGAGACCGAAAGTCTTGTTCCATAGCCTCACCAAACTCCTCCCACACCCAAGTTTTTGCGTTGGCCACTGCCCGAGCTGCGTTCCGCTTGGCCTGTCGATACCTGTCAGCTGCCTCCGGAGTCCCACAGGCTAACCAAGCCCGATAGGACTCTTTCTTCAGCTTGATGGCTCCCTTCACCTCCGGTGACCACTATCTGGTTCGGGGGTTACCACCACGACAGGCACCAACCGCCTTGCAGCCACAGCTCTGAGTAGCAGCCTCAACAATGGAGGTGCGGAACATGGTCCATTCGGACTCAGTGTCCTCAGCCTCCCTCAGAATGCTGTCGAAGTTCTGCCGGACATGGGAGTTGAAGATCTCCCGGACTGGGGCTTTTGCCAGGTGTTCCCAGCACACACTCACAATACGTTTAGGTGCACCAGGTCTGTCCAGCATCTTCCCCCGCCACCTGATCCAACTCACCACCAGGTGGTGATCAGTTGACAGCTCAGCTCCTCTCTTCACCCGAGTGTCCAAAACATATGGCCGCAGATCTGATGATACGATTACAAAATCGATCATCAACCTGCGACCTAGGGTGTCCTTGTGCCATGTCCACTTATGGACAACCTTATGTTCAAACATGGTGGTCGTTATGGACAAACTGGGGTTTGCACAGAAGTCCAATAACAAGACACCATTCGGGTTCAGATCGGGCAGGCCGTTCCTCCCAATCACGCCCCTCCAGGTCTCACTGTCATTGCCCACGTGAGCGTTTAAGTCTCCCAGCAAGACTATGGAGTCAACGAATGGAGGACTCTCCAGCATCCCGCCCAGCGACTCCAAAAAGGGTGGGTACTCTGAACTGTCATTTGACGCATAAGCGCAAACAACAGTCAGGACCCCTTCCCCGGCCCGAAGGAGCAGGGAAACAACCCTCTCAACCACCGGTGAAAACTCCGACGTACAGGCAGCAAGCCGGGGGGATACAAGAATACCCACCCCAGCTCGCCGCCTCTCACCGAGGGCAACTCCAGACTGGAACAGAGTCCAGCCCTTCTCCAGGAGACTGGTTCCAGAGCCCAGGCCATGCGTTGAGGTGCGCCCAACTATATCTATCTGGTATCTCTCAACCTCACGCACTAGCTCAGGCTCCTTCCCCACCAGAAAGGTGACATTCCATGTCCCAATAGCCAGTCTTGATAGCCGGGGATCGGTCCGCCAGGGCCTCCGCCCTCGGCCACCGCCCGACACACACTGCACCCGACCCCTACGACACCTCCTGCGGGTGGTGGGCCTACAGGAGGGCGGGCCCATGTAACCTCTTCGGGCTGCGCCCGGCTGAGCACCACGGGCTAATGCCCGGCCACCAGTCGCTCTCCCTTGAGCTCCCTCCCCAGGCCTGGCTCCAGGGTGGGGCCCCGGTAACCCTATCCTAGGCAGGGTAAACTGTTCCCTTGCTTTTATAAACATAGGGGTCTTTGGAACCGCTCTTTGTCTGGACCCTCACTCAGGACCAATTCTCTCTCCCTAAAGGTCTAGTACTTATAAAAGGAACAATGACGGGAGTTCTTTGGTGTCATAGGTTTATACTTTTAACAGATTTCTAAGGATGCTGTTTGGCTTCAGTCTAAAGAGATTTAATGATGAACCAGGGAGAGACCAGAAATCCTCAACAGTATCACTGTCATTACAAAGGTGAGCTTCACTAACTCATTGACCAGTACTAGACTCCTTTCAAAGTTGTACAGCCTCCTTCAGAGTAAATGTGGATGCTCCAAACCCAGGATTACTAGGTAAGCAGTGATCTGACAGCCTACATTGCACAGCCAGAGTGTTTGAGGTGACTCAAATGTAGGAATGTAAAATATTTAATTGTCACAAATGTGCTTTTATTTATTCCTGACTTAATGCTAAGTTTTGATATTATTAAAGTATGTTAAACTATAGCTGCAGGCAGCAATGAGGGGGCCAAGCAGTGATCCACAGCAGTTGTTAGGAAACAAGTTGTGAGAATAGCAACAAACAGGTGTTAAGATCTGCAAAAAAATTGTATGGTTAAAAAAAAACTCTTGTTATTTAGGCTCTCAAGTCGTGTAATGACACTAAATTCCTTCTCCGACCTCAGGGCGGGGTCCAAAAGATTACTGTGATGTTTTGTCTTGATAGGCCAAAGCATTGCTGAGATATAAGCTCACTCACTTTTTGGTTGCTTTCCCATCACAGTCTAAAAATGCTTCTGCAAACCAAAAAGTTATGAAATGTCATAACTTTTGTGAGGCTTCCTCTGAAGATCATATATAGCAAGTTTAGTGAAAACCGGCCAAAGTTTGTGACCGGCCAAAAATTTGTTTCTTTTTGAATAAAATGCAAAATGGTGGCTGACTTCAGTTCAGTTTTATTTATGTAGTGCCAAATCACAATCACATCAATTGAGTCAACATCACATCTTGGCACTTAGCAGTCTTGTGACCTCAAACAGTATTAACAGGCATAGAAATTTTGTTGTAAATCCAAATACATGGGCCATTATTGATCAAAAAACATTTTTACTAATCATAGCAGCCCCTAAAGGTCACATGTCACCAAGATTATTGTGCTTCCTTCTGAGGTGATCCCAAGTCTACCTACCAAGTTTGGTTTTGATACGATACGTTAAAGCATTGCCGAGATTTGAGCTTTGGGAACTGTGTCACCGATTTTGATGGGCTCTAAAGGGCAAGCACTTTGGAAAATCAAAAAGTCTTGGACTGACGATCATCTGAGTCAGTTCTGGTGAACTTTGGACAAACTTTGTGACCTTCCAAACATTTTGAAGACTTTCCACAAAATAAACAGGTCAGCTTGTTGTACTGCATTTACAGTAAAGCTCTGTGTTGGTGCACAGAGGCTGTGTTTATGGTCAGAGTTACAGGTTACATCAGTGTTGCAGAGATGAGTTTGAATCAAAGCTGCTGATGCTGAGATTCATTCACTGAATCCAACATTTATACAGCCTGTATGCTGTCAGTGTAGGGGATTGAGATCAGCTCAGATAGCTGTGAAATATTGGGTTACATCTTTGTGAGTTCAGTTCATCCACACAGAGCAGTAAACCTCAGAGCAGCAGCAGCAGGTCACCTGATCACAGCCTGCACACCAACATCATTCACTGGAGCTCACAGTCGAAAGCTGTGATTCTTTTCTCCATGCAGAGCCACTACAGCTGATCTTAGAGTTTCTCCACCTTCTGAATCCCATCGTAACCCCTGAGTTTCCTCATATTTGTGTTTAGGTGGAGGCATAATCACCGTCTACTATGGAGGACACATTCATTAGAATAAAAATGTCATTAGAATGAACAATTTTATATTATTACAATAATATATAATCAGGTTCAGTTAGCGTTACAGAGAAACAGTAGGTACAAACGTCCTCCAGGAAACTACTCTTTCTTTCTTACTTTGAGTACATTTCAGAGCCTGTACTTTTTTACTTTTCCTTGAGTAAAGAAGTTGAACCAGTACTTGACTTTTACCAAAGTATGTTTTAACACAAGTACTTGTACTTCTACTTAAGTATAGAATGTCAGTACTTTTGCCACCACGGGTTATGACACAGAAGAAGTGGTATTTCAAGACTTGGGCAGGGCTGCTCTACAGCCTGGCCCTGGCATTTTTGGCTTAGACTGGCCCCACCTATGTCTTAAAAGCATTTGACGCTGTCTTACTTATATTCAATATGAGCATACCTTTTGCTAATAATATTTTTATACTTTTTTTAAACTTACTTTAGTAATGCTTAAATTGCAAAGCTTTTACGCATCATTTAGCTTTTTAAAATGTGTTATTTCACCTGTTTGAGTGTTTTTAAACATGTTTAGCCAGCATAGAGGCTACAAATTCAAACTACTGTGTAGCCTTGACCGTTTGCTATTTTATCAGATTAAGGTGCCATGGCTGCCAGATTTGGGGAAGTATGCAAATGTAAATAAATATTGATATGAATCAATTGCCATTGCTCATCATGCTGCTGCTGTCTTCACCTACAGCAGAGTCGGCCCAAGCCTTGAAGGGGCCCTAAGCAAGATTTGATTTGGGGCCCCCTTAATACCATTTCATTGTCCCCTGAACTTAATCGTTATTAATGCTGGAGGGTTAAAGTTGATTATTAATTTTGTTTTAGGATGCATTACTGTTTCAGCCTTTTCAATTCAATTTTATTTATACAGCACCAACTCACAACAAACAGCCGCCTCAAGGCACTTTATAGTGTAAGGTAAAGACCCCACAATAATTACAGAGAAAGCCCAACAGCCATCCTAATCTTAAAAATAGAGAGGGTGTCTGTCTCCTGAATCCAAGCTGGAAGCTGGTTCCACAGAAGAGGGGCCTGAAAGCTGAAGGCTCTGCCTCCCATTCTACTCTTAAGTATCCTAGGAACCACAAGTAAGCCAGCAGTCTGAGAGTGAAGTGCTCTGTTGGGGTGATATGGTATTATGAGCCAATGAAGAGAAGCCAATATGGGAGAAATCTGCTGTCTACTGTCCTGATTGGTTCGGTCCACTGTCTATATTGAAGATGGGCCAATGGGCCGCCCCCTCTAAATTGTGGGCCGATCTCTTAGGAAAAAAAAGGGGAAGAAAAAAAAATCCCACAGCATCGGCCCTTGAGGACTGTCGGCCCACCGGGCAAATGCCCGGTACGCCCGATTACCAGTCCAGCCCTGAGTTTGGGGCTCTGTCCTCCATCATTGCTGCATGTGAACTTTGTTCAAAATGCATCCTGGGATACTTTATTCCCAAGTCCACAAAAGTCACCATCAAAAATAAATAGAACAAGATCATATCTCTGAGCTTAATAGGTGATGTGTACTTTGAATTTGCATTGGCTCTCAATGATAAAGTTTCACAAGAGCAGAAGTACGTATATAAAAACTCTAAAATGTGTACTGTTTTCCATTCCTTTAACATTATTTGACCGGCTTAATCACATATTTTGTACTGATGACTATTATTTTGCAGAGTCTGTAAATTTGGTTTCAGTTTGTGCTATATTTACCTTTAGCCTTTAGTATCGAGCCTTTTTTTTTCAGTGAATGATGCCAGTGTTGGTTGGTTGGATCACCATGGTCTAAGCAAAATAAATTAATGGCTTATGGGAAATATTGCTGCGAGACTTCAACGCTCACGTGGGCAATGACAGTGAGACCTGGAGGGGCGTGATTGGGAGGAATGGTCTGCCCGATCTGAACCTGAATGGTGTCTTGTTATTGGACTTTGTGCAAACCCCAGTTTGTCCATAACAAACACTTATGGATGTCCATAAGTGCACATGGCACCAGGACACCCTAGGTCGCAGGTCGATGATCGATTTTGTAATCGTATCATCAGCTCTGCAGCCGTATGTTTTGGACACTCAGGTGAAGAGAGGAGCTGAGCTGTCAACTGATTACCACCTGGTGGTGAGTTGGATCAGGTGGCGGGGGAAGATGCTGGACAGACCTGGCGCACCTAAACGTATTGTGAGTGTGCACTGGGAACTCCTGGCATAAGCTCCAGTCCGGGAGAGCTTCAACTCCCATGTCCGGCAGAACTTCGAAAGCATTCCAAGGGAGGCTGAGGACATTGAGTCTGAATGGACCATGTTCCGCACCTCCATTGTTGAGGCTACTGCTCAGAGCTGTGGCTGCAAGGTGGTTGGTGCCTGTTGTCGTGGTAACCCTCGAACCAGGTGGTGGTCACTGGAGGTGAAGGGAGCCATCAAGCGGGCTTGGTTAGCCTGTGGGACTCCGGAGGCAGCTGACAGGTATCGGCAGGCCAAGAGGATTGCAGCTCAGGCGGTGGCGGAAGCAAAAATTCGGGTGTAGGAGGAGTACGGTGAGACTATGGAAAAAGACTTTTGGACGGAATCAAAGCGATTCTGGCAAACCGTCAGGTGACTCAGGAGGGGAAAGCAGTGCTCCATTTGCATGGTTTATAGTGCGAATGGGGTGCTGCTGACTTCAACTGAGGCTATAGTCGGACGGTGGAAGGAATACTTTGAGAACCTTCTGAATCCCACTGACACACCTTCTGTAGTGGAAGCAGAGTCTGGGGACGAGGGGAATGACTTGACCATCACTGGGGGTGAGGTCACTGAGGCAGTTAAACAACTCCTTGGTGGCAGGGCCCCTGGGGTGGACGAGATTCGCCCTGAGTTCCTGAAGGCTCTGGATGTTGTAGGGCTGTCTTGGTTGACACGCCTCTGCAACATCACGTGGAGATCTGGGGCAGTGCCATTGGATTGGCAGACCGGGGTGGTGGTCCCCATCTTTAAGCAGGGAGACCAGAGGGTGTGCTCCAACTTTCGGGGGATCACACTCCTCAGCCTCCCCGGTAAGGTCTATACCAGGGTGCTGGAAAGGAGGGTCCGTCCGTTAGTCGCACCTCGGATCCAGGAGGAACAATGCAGTTTTCGTCCTGGTCGCGGAACGCTAGACCAGCTCTTTATCCTCTCAACGATATGTGAGTGGGCGTGGGAGTTTGCCAAACCAGTCTACATGTGCTTTGTGGACTTAGAGAAGGCATTCGACCATGTCGGGGTATCCTGTGGGAGGTCCTGCAGGAGTGTGGAGTGTCTGGCCCGTTGTTGTGGGCCATTCAGTCTCTATACATCTGCAGTGAGAGCTTAGTCCGTATAGCTGGTAATAAGACGGATTCATTTCCTGTGGGTGTTGGACTCCATCAGGGCTGCCCTTTGTCACCGATTCTGTTCATAATTTTTATGGACAGAATTTCTAGGCGTAGCCAGGTGGCGGAAGGCTTCTTCCTTGGTGGCCTCAGAGTCTCATCTCTGCTCTTTGCAGATGATGAGGTCCTGTTGGCTTCATCAGGGGGTGGCCTCCAGCTCGCAGTGGAATGGTTCGCAGCTGAGTGTAAAGCGGTTGGCATGATAATCAGCACCTTGAAGCCTGAGGCCATGGTCCTTGGCAGGAAAAGGGTGGAGTGCCCTCTCTGACTCAGGAACGAGTTCTTGCCCCAAGTGGAGGAGTTCAAGTATCTCGCAGTCTTGTTCACGAGTGAAGGGAGAAGAGAGTGGGAGATCAACAGACGGATCAGGGCCGCTTCTGCAGTGATGCGGACGCTGCACCGGTCTGTCATGGTGAAGAGGGAGCTTAGTGTAAAAGCAAAGCTCTTGATTTACCAGTCAATCTATGTTCCTACCCTCACCTGTTGTCACGAGCTTTGGGTAGTGACCGAAAGAATAAGATCGCGAATACAAGCGGCAGAAATGAGTTCGAAGGGTGGCTAGCCTCTCCCTTAGAGATAGGGTGAGGAGTGCAGCTATCCGGGAGGGGCTCAGAGTAGAGCCGCTGCTCCTCCACATCGAAAGGAGCCAGTTGAGGTGGCTCAGGCATCTGATTAGGATGCCTTCTGGCCGCCTCTTGGGTGAGGTGTTCCGGGCATGTCCCACCGGGAGGAGACCCCGTGGTAGACCCAGGACACGCTGGGGAGATTATATCCCTCGGCTGGCCTGGGAATGCCTTGGGGTACCTCCAGATGAGCTGAAGGAGGTGGCTGGGGAGAGGGAAGCCTGGGCTTCTCTGCTTAGGCTCCTGCCCCCGCGAATCGGCCCCGGATAAGAGGAAGAGAATGGATGGATGGATGAATTTGTACTACGTTTACGTTTAGCCTTTAGTGTAAAGCCGTATTTTTTTCTGTGAATGATGCCACTGTCGGTTGGTTGGACCACCATGGTCTAACCAAAATAAGTTAATGGCTCATGGAAAGTATTGCTGCGAATGTTGTACAGACGTGACCTTTCATTTACTATGACCAAGAATTTGACTTTTGTGGTTCTGATATGTCCTTAGCCTGCAGTTTGTGCTCTAAATGGAAAGAAAACCAGTTATGTATTCCATCTTGATAGATATATATCTTACATGTAATGTGACAATGACTGAAGTGATTTACCATCATCAGATAAGACTCGTGTGTCCTTTAAGGTACGTGTTTGTGGTTTGTGGTAAAAATGTTATTTCTGGCTAACGTAATGTGTCTCACCTCTGAGCGCCGGCATATTCTGCTGTTACATAATAAAGATGTCTAAACAAAGCAACTGATTTCAATAGATCACATTCATGTTTTTATATTTAAAGAGCTTTTACTTTAGAAGCCTCATGACCTTCACCCCAGCTGTGCTCACAGTGCTGTTTCTTATTCTGAAAATGTCTTCTATGTCACTCCTCCCACAGCAGACCATCAGACTCTCCCCATGAGGAAGTTTCACAGTCAACAGTGCCATTTCTGACTCCTCCTCTATAATCACACTTTAAGCTTGTTTTTTTTTTTTTTTTATCTAAGATAAAAAGCGAACAGCATAAGAAAAACACAGAGGCACAACGCAGAAGATGCAAACATGGACCGAATACATATTTATTTGTTTTGCAAAGCATTTAGCTCGAACATAACACATACACAAAGTCACCAGCAAATTAACATGATAAAGCATGATATCTGTTCTGAGCTGCAGCTCCATCTATCTTGTGGCAGCATACACAACATGAGGCTCCAGCTCTCTCTGTGTTGCAGGTCCACGGCTTCTTTTGGCTTTTTTCTGGAAATTCAGAGCTGCATAGTTCAGATTGTCTGAACTCCCATCCTGAAAATAAGAATATCTAGTTAAACACTGCATGACACCCCCAAATGCCAAAAAAGTGAAAAACTGGTGGTTTTGTGGATTATTTGAGTTTCAAAGTGAGACTTTTAGAGGTAAATCTACTGACATACAGTTCCTAAGGTACACACAACTAGTTCATCACAGCACAGCAGAAAGACTCCATTTTTGATATATTAAAAAGAAAAAAAACTGTCAAAAATCTAAAAACTAAAAAAACTACAGCTTCCTCAGAAAGCAGATGTGTCTTGAGAAGAAAGGAACAAGTCTGGCGTCAGCTACCATTTTACCCACATTACATTTTACTTAGAATTTGAGTTTTTCAGACTATGGAGATTTCTTGTTTTGCTTTTTTTCTTTAGTCTAGATCAGCTGTTACTAAACAGTTTTCCTGTGAAAATTATTCAAGTTTTTTCTGGTTCTAATGGTATTAATTGAGGCCAAAGAACATGAAAGATTACAGTTGCTTGCTTGAATTTACTCCTTAATGCAACACGGTGAGCGTATTCACAGAACAATTATATGTTTCAGTGCTACATTTAAATCATAGTAAATAGTTTACAAACTGTCAGTAAAAAATAAAGATTAATTTACCTTGTTATATTCTTTTGGTTCTCCAGCAGCTAAATAGAAATATCAAATGATTAGTTTATTATTACCAACCAAAGACATTGTTAAGCAGTTCAGAAGATAAGGTGAAATAAATTATAACCAACCTCACCTTTTTGAAATGTCCAGATTTTTAGACCAAGAATAACGACCACAATAGTGAGCAAACCTGTCAGACCTCCAAGGATGATGGCTGTCTGCTGTGTCATTTTAACGGGCTCCTCTACAAAAATAGATTAAAACATCAGTTTAATTCAGTCTAGTTGTTTTAGATAAATTAGTGATGGTACTGAAACTAAAAAAAAATTTAGAAACAGGAAAAAAAGAATCTTACTTTTAGTCTGAAAATCCTCTCCTTCATTGGTTTCATCACCTATAAAGAACAATGACTATTATAATAATTTCTGGTTTTTACAATGTTTTCATGCTAAACATAAAGAGACAAACTAAACAAAAAGAGGTCATTCAAGAACAAAAGCTTACCTTGAATTCTTAACTCAACTGCACTGGAAATAACTGTATTTCCATCAATGTAAAATCCACAGAAATACAGACCAGAATCAGATAAATCCACTTGCTTGATTTTAAGGAAGACAAAAGTGATGTTGGAACTCATATTAAAATTTCTGTTTTTAAATTCATCACAGAATGAAGCTTGGGTGTGAGCTCCATACATAGCAGAGACACAGCTGGGCTTAGTTCTGTTGACCACTCTGAACCAGTCTGTCTGCGTTGGATATTTGGAGATGTTGGAGCACTGCAGTGTGACTTCTTCACCGAGCTGGACCTCCACAGTCTGAAACTCAGAACCTGAGACAGAGATCCAGCCTGAAAAAAACAGCAGATACAATATTTATAAGGGGATTCCATTAGTTAAACATTGTATATATATCTTGCAAGTTTAACATTAAAACTGGCCTTTTTTAAATATAGAGAACAATGACACACTGTACTTACTGCGGCTGCAGAGAACCAAAGCTGTTATTAAAATGAAGCTCCTCATTCTGTGTGTAACCCTCTGACAGCCAGGAAACTTTATATTCTGTAGGGGGTTTCATTAGAAAGGGGCGTGGTATTGAATAGCATATGCTAGAAGACGTATTTCTCACACAACCTATTTTCACCTTTACCACATGAAATCTCTGGCAGAAATTCACATACAGCTCTATACAAAAATTATTGATGCCTTATGTGTAAGTCTGACACAGCACATCAGAAAGTGAGACATTAAAAATGAATCTGCTGCTGTGCTTTACTGGCAAGGAATGGTTGTGTTGAAGTATGTAAGACTGTTATTTATGTATCCCCCCCAAGACACCAGGGGATCCTAAATATGTCCCACTATAAGTAGTCAGGTCCTGCCTTTTATTGCAGCCTATGGTCATCTCTTTTACCCACATAAAGATTCACGTTGTCCTTTCTGTACCACCAAAGTAGATGAAAAAACTTCCTCTTTCTGTTTGTTGATAGGATGTACTACACTACCATTAGCAAACTTACTTACTTACTACAATGTGTCAGTAGTGTGAATAGCGGTGGGTCAAGTATCTTACCTTTGATCAGTATGAAGGGGGTCAGAGGTGTACAGCCACAAACACTCTGTGGTAGTATTGTTTTTTTTTTTTTTTTTTTTAACATTTGGTAGTAAAAACATTCTTATAAAGTTAATTCTGTTCTATATTGTGTTTAGCAAAGTCTTCCAGCACAATGTAATTTTATTTCAACTCTTTTTTATCTGAATTTATGACAGCCTCTGTTTCTCCAAAACATACCGATTTCCTTGAGTTATATCAATTAACTTGCTGGTGTATCTACAAAAGGCAGTGAAACCCCTTGCTGATGTGTGCAGGAATGGGTGACTGACTTGTTAGTAAGACCATCTTTGAATTAATATTGATGATACATAGCTTGCCAGCCTTAATCATAATAATGATAACTTTGTGTAGCTTTGATTTATGTAGCCCCTTTAAAGAAACCCAAGAAAGTAGAAAGCCTGAAAATAAACAAATGTAAATAAATAAAACAAATGAGTAAATAAACCTAGTTCAAGACTTTCTGAAGAAGTGAGCTTTCAAAAGTTTTTGAAGGCTCCGTCCCCAAAGGTATGGAGATTGGTTCGAGGGACAGAGAGCAGAACCATGGCTGAGGACCGAACTGTCATGAGACTGTTTGAATGGGTGAAGGAGATTGGACAAATACTGAGGGGCCAGGGCATTCTAAGTGAGAAGAAGGATCTTGTAGGTAATGTGTGCCTTTACCAGGAGCAAGTGGAAATGAATGGGGGAGGGGGGTTATATGTTGCCAGAGCTTAGTGCGTGTTGAAAGCGTGGCAGGGGCACTTGAAGGATGAGGTCGATCAATGGGGCGAAGTAGGTGACTGATTGTAGAGAACAGCAATCTCGGATGTCTTTGCTGTTGGTGAACGGGGGAGGAGTAATAATGGGCCTTGTCTTTGAAAAGAGAAGTTTTATAGGACCTCACTCAGTCTCTATATGCCTCTGAAGTTAGTGGAGACTTTAGAGGGGTGGTAGATAAGGACAACCTGGAGCTATATGGGTCCAATTAGAGTCACTCAAAAAAAGAGGTGACATTAGGTTGTGATAGTTCTTTAACCAGGATGTCGGCTTGATGTATGATGGCTAACCCACCACCACAACCTTTGGAGCGAGGTTTCCGAATGTACACAAAGCCAGGGGGAGTGGCTTGGTTGAGTGAAGAAAAGGTCCTGCTGATTTTGCCATGTCTCTGTTCAGCAAAGGAAGTCAATATTCTTGTGAGTAATAATATCGTGGATTAGTGGTGCTTTATTGTTTGTTCAGCACCATGAATGATGCACCATTGATAGCTGATCAAAATGGAATGGTGCTGTTGATGCAAGCCAGTGGACATAAATTGCTCAGAATGCTCCCTTTACGTTTATAGTGATGTCTTCATTGCCTACTGGAAAGCCTGCCAGACAGCACAGAGGGAATGACATTTTCTGATTAAGTGTCAGGCAATATAAAGGAATTATGATGTTCCAAATGCACAGCCTTAAAGGGGGAGCTTTCATGTACATAACGGGGATGATGTAGGCGTCCAAGAGATTTAGTAACAGCAGTACAGTCCAGAGTGAAGTGGCAGTACAGGCTGTGAAGTGCTAAAGTGAAGTATTTTAGGAGTACCATGTCAGTGGAGCTAAAGAAGAGGAGGAGACAGCCAGTGTTGGACCACAGCAACAGCAAGCAGTGATGCCAGGACAGGGAGAGTGAACCAGGAAAGTAGCTCATGGACACATTGGCAAAGAGATGTTCCAGGGGAGGCCAGCATTGATGAAATAAAATCCACAGCTAGAAGGTGCAGCCAAAGTGTAGCTTGCTAGCTAAGGTAGGCTACTCGCTGTTTGGTGGAAAGTCAGCTGATCAGTGGCATCCAGGTAACAGCTGAGTGGTGAGGAAGGTGAGTACTCTCACATAGCAGCGCCAAAGAGAGAAATGTAGTGAGAAGATGACTTGGTCCGATATGCAGTAAAAATCCGGCTGATTAGCACAAAAAAGCGAGGAGATTTTTGTCGCAAACTGAGAAGCCGCGACATTCACACCAGAGTTAAGCTTTCACTAAATATATAGAAAGGGAACTATATTGCTCATTTCCAGCTCAGTAATTTTATTTTTGGACTCTGCTGTTGTAACTTTAGATGACTCAGTTCCAAATAATCATTATATATCTTAGACTGGGCCTTGTAGCCCCTTGGTTAATCCTCTGTCTGAAACAAGTCTTTTTTTAACATTCTTCCCCTGTCTTTAAGCTAATTTTCTTATGATTGGCTGCCCTTTAAAAACAGTGTAGCACGACTGCTGCCAGGGAGCCCCCAACACAGCAGGCAGAAGTGTTGGATGACCTCACTTCACCACTGAGTACAGCACAAATCTGTCCTGAGCTCACTGCAAGCATTGTCCCACCAGTTTATTATACCATGTACACACATAATTTCCAAACTTTCTGCTTCCAACATTTCCCCCCGGCCGAACCAGAGTTTGGTGGACTAGGGTCTGCAAGCTGCTCGAGACCACCATAGCCCAGTGTGCACCCCCTTTGGCGCCTTACTGGAACGCTGTGAATCCCTCCCAGACCTCCATCAATGGACATGCCCCCATACACTTTCAGCACTCCTGCCCCATGGCTTCCCATGAGTGGAAGGCAGGCATAGCAGCTAGGTCCTGAGGAGGACAAGCACTGGGTCAGTGGATGCACATGCTGGTGGCTGTTCTACCGGTGAAGAATGGACTCCAGAGATACTGAAGAGTTTTCTCCTCTGTGCAGGGATTGGCTGGCTCCCTGCTTCATGCTGGGTGAATCCTTGGGCTTACCGGTATGCTGGGCATACCAGATGATGACCATTTCCGAGGTCATTGGCCAGTGACAGCGAGTCCACTCTGGCGTCCTTGCATAGCTGTTGAGGTGAACAGCCACCTCCCACCATAAGCCACGAAAATGCCAGTGGTGGTTCTCAAGGGAGCCAGTCCAAAACTGCTTGACAGATGTGGCTGAATCTGCCCCTGACGCTGGTGGTATGTTTGACATTGCCAACTGCACCCCCCCATCAGGAAGTATTTTCATGGAATATTTTTACTGCTGATGTCCAAATCATTTGAAACTTTGGCTATGTTTAATATGAGCATCCACCATTATAACACTATCCACATGACAGAAAATAAGACAAAGCTTAAGAGGCCGACTTTAATATGTGCAAATTTTGGTCTCTTATAAAGGTTTATTGTTGATTAAGGCCATAAAAGACGATTTCTATGTGTCCACAGGTTCTAATACTGTACAAGACCTCCAGGAGTCTTCTTCAGCAGACCCTGTAAGATCATGGTCTTCCTCTCTGATCAAGTGAATATGAGCAAAAATTTCAAAATCCACTTGACTCATGACAAATTTCACCTTGTTACCTCTAGGAGGCACTCCAGATCTCTGCATACTTAAGAAGAGCTCGATTTGTGTTTGTTTTACTAATGTTTTGAATTTGTCTTAATAACCTTGTTTCAGTTGCAGATCAAAAAGAATGGTCTGCTACTGAAAGGAATTTTGAATATGCTCTCATGTCAAGGCCAATTAAACTGTATATGAATATATATACAGTAACAGACATGCAGCATTAAGTCTTTAATAAAAATATGACTACACAGGGAGTTAATACTATAAGAAAATATATTTTTGTATCAATTCTTTTATTTCATATTCATAGTTATGCTCAGGTATTGCAACAAAAAATAAACTTTTATATCTTTGCTGTTTTGTTTTGGAAACAAATAGAATAACCGTGTAAATGTTTGAAACATGAGAAATCTAGAGTAATCCGTATTTGACATGCTTTGCATTGTTGGTAACTGATTCATTTTTCTATGTAGCTAAGACGGAAGTCAGGCCGACCCTTTTATGAACCAATCAAAAGTAACCTAGTTCTTATGCTGTTTGCTCTTTTGCTCAAAATGTTCAGTTGCCAAAACCTCTGAGAAGATGCATCACTGTGTCATCCTCTGTGGACTTTGTAAGTATTTGGGTATAAGGCAGGATACATTCAGGCTAATTAAGGATAATAATTTCATGCCTAATTATGTTTCTTTAATACTGTGTATTTTTCTACTCAGTTCATCTGTCAGCTGTGATCCAGTCAGCTACAATCAAGCAGGACACAGGGGTGAAATTTGCTGCTGTTGGGGAAAGAGTGACTTTACATTGCTATTATGAAAGCCAAGTGGCGATGCACTTCTCCTGGTACCGACAAGTCTTAGGAAGCAGACCTGAGCTCCTGTCTACAATTTACAAATATGATAAACCATCTAAAGTCCTCCACACATTGCAGAAGAACCCCCGTTTCTCTGTGGAAATAAAGGAAGGGACGAATCATCTACAAATCTCTGATGCTCACTTCTCAGATTCAGCTACATACTACTGTGGGAGCTCACACTCCAACATGGTGGAATTTGGAGAAGGAATCTTTCTGAGTGTTAAAGGTATTTTGCTTCTATTTTTCACTAACACCAACTTTATATGCTCCTTTAGTGTTCCTAGTGTATAGTACTTATGTTCTGTTCATGCATCCATTTTCTGGGTTTGGGTTGCAGGGACAGCAGTCTAAGCAGAGATGCTCAGACTCTCTCCCCAGCCACCTCCTCCACTGAGGCCATTCCAAGCCAGCCAAAAGATATACTGTCTCCAGTGTGTCCTGGGCCTGTCCTGGGGTCTCGTCCCAATAGGACATGCCTGAAACACCTCAACTGGCTTTTTTTTTTTTTTTTGAAGAAATCCTTGAGACCGAAAGGATGTTGAATGTGCCGATTAACACCCATCATTTTAAAGTAATGCTTATTATTCTGGATTTTTATTTCCAGGTATATAAACATGCATGTTTGACAGCCGGGATAGGCTGCCAGCCCGTCTACCACCCTGAGCAAACATAATTATTATGGCTGTTTGTTTTAATTGATCATTTTCCTTGTTATTACTGGTCTATCTTTTGGTTTTGTTTGCGGCTTTCTGTGTTATTACCCATATTATTACCCTTTGTTCTTTTCCCACCCCTTGTTATTGTCTTTTTGAGCTCACCCGTGCCTTATCAACCTTTTTCTGTTCAGGTAATTCTGTCTTTGTCAGGTCATTGTCAAGTCTCCCACATGTCCTGAAATCATCTTTTTTGTACCAGGACTCTCATGTGCATATGGTTTATTTTTCCTTTTTTTCAGTTAGCTGGTAGTTATGTTTTTATTTTTTGTGTTTTCTTTCCTGCCATTGTTGTGCAAATATTCTTATTTTTGGTATTAATTTGTCATGTTCTTTGAAAACCTGCTAGTGGTTTTGGGGGTGAAAATTGGAAAGATTATCAACAGTGTGATTGATATTAAATACATATACATTTAAAGATCAACAAAAAAGGCATTTGCTTACAAAAATCACAAAAAAAGCAAATTTGTCTAAATTTGATTTCTTTCCAGGAGCTAATCACCAGAGAATTGTCCAGGGACCAGCATCAGAGACCATCCAGGCAGGCGGCTCCGTGACTTTCAACTGCACAATACACACTGGGGCCTGTGAAGAAGAACATAACGTCTACTGGTTTAGACACGGATCTCACCAAGGAATAGTTCACACACCCATAGATCAGTGTGAACCTGTCTCTGCACAACGGTCTCCTTCACAGAGCTGCGTCTACCATCTGCAGAAAATGAACCTGAGCTCCTCTGATGCTGGAACCTACTACTGTGCGGTGTCCTCCTGTGGAGAGATACTGTTTGGTAGTGGGAGCGAGCTGCTCATCAAGGATGGCATTAAAGAGCAAGTGGATGAAATAAGAATTTTGGTCTGGCTCTCTATCATTAGAGCCGGGATTCTCTTGTTCTTTCTACCCACTTGTTTATTTGTATTTGTCAGAAAAAAACTCTTAATTCAAAATTTGGCCGTCAGCAAAACTTAAACACAAGTTTATCATAAAAATCTATTTTTAAACAAAATGTTTTTTTTTCCCTTCAAATCCCTAAGAAAATGGTGTAAATGTGAAATTTTCTTTATTACTGTGAATTTATAAAATTAAACACAATTAGGATAGACATAAGAGAAAAATAAGTGTTGCTTTTGGTGTCGCACTTGTATTTTTATATGAGGTAGTTATTAGCAGGTGTGGTGTATTAACTGAAATCTCAGATAGGACATCTTAAAATCTGGTTTATAGATTTTCTACATGTTTGGTTATAATGGTTTATTTTCTTTTTCCATTATGTTAAAGTTTGCTCATGTTATGTTTTATTTACATTCATTTCATTTACATGACTTTATGTGTGCTGTGCAGTCTGCAGCTACTTTGATGAGCATCCCTGTGTCAGCACATAAGCGGAGTGATGTTATGTTCATTGTTTAAACTTGTTCAAAGTAAAACAGTATGAAGAAGCTACAACATTATTATTTATTAATTGAATCATTGCTTGTTATGTTTGTAAAAGACTGGAAACCAATTTATCCCTGAGGCATAAAACACACACGCACACACACACACACACACACACCTAGTGCCCAGATGGCCCTGAAGGTTTTTCACATATTGAAACAAAAGCAGACTCACAGTCATTTTAAATACTTTGCTGAGAATCTTTTAGGCACCAATTTCAGTTCATTGATAATTCAGTTACTTTTAACTTAAAGTTACTTTTCTTTCCTCATTGTCTTAGAGGCAAAGTTGTAGTTGTGTTGCAGATCTTGTTTATTGTTACATATAAGTGGTTTTAAAGTGAAGTGCAGGCAAATGATCCAGTTACTAATGATCATAATATGACTATGATAAGATTGTTATTATTTATTAATGTGTTGCAAAGAAAAAACTGATGATGGCACAACATATAAAATTGAGAATTGAGAAATTGTGCATCCTTAATATAAACGCAGAAACAAAAGACAAAGAAACATAAACAACAGCAGCATCTTCAAACACAAGCAAAATCATCCATACTATTAGATATTTTTAGTACTAGCTGGTGATTCTCTAAGAAGCCTGCGGAGTCACAATGGTGCAAGTCTATTTTTTCTGGTGTATTTCCGAGCATGACATCGGAATAAACCACTGTGTCTTCATTGTGTTTCACTGGAGGTGATCTGCAGGAGGAGATTCTGGGAGCAGGAGACACTGAAGCATAGATAACTCCAGTCTGAAAAAAATATGAAAACACATGAAAACATGCAGGAAACCCCAACATATTGCTGTATACATCAGCAAGTCAGTAGTGTAAATTGTGTATGGATAAATGAAGTAGATAGAAAGCAAAATAAAGAAACCCAAAGAGCATGCTGTAGTAGAGTTTGAGAGTCACACAGACAGACAGCAGGAAGGAGGCAGCTTTTATAGCTGAGCCAGCAGCTCAATACAACCAATGAACCTTGAGTTCGTGACAAAACACAACACAAAACAAAACAGAGACACCTAGTGCCCCAATGACCTTAGGATCATCACACCTGGCGGTACCTTTCTCACAACCTTTAATTCATGTTTCAAAATGATCTTTTTATATCAAAGAATAAGTCATTACTAGCAAAATGGAAAGTAAATTACATGGGGGAACAATAAACTTTTACCTCACAATACATTCAATATAAGAAAATTAGATAATGTGGAGGAGCTTTTGAAGTCCACTGTTCTGATGAGGTAAATAAATGATCTAAATAAGTGATTTTTTTGTGGTTTCCACAATACCAAAAAAATCCATCCATTCTCTTCCGCTTATCTGGGGCCGGGTCGCAGGGGCAGGAGCCTAAGCAGAGAAGCCCAGCCACCTCCTCCAGCTCATTCGGAGGGACCCCAAGGGGTTCCCAGGCCAGTCGAGAGATATAATGTCTCCAGCGTGTCCTGGGTCTACCACGGGGCCTCCTCCCGGTGGGACATGCCTGGAACACCTCACCCAAGAGGCGGCCAGGAGGCATCCTAATCAGATGCCCGAGCCACCTCAACTGGCTCCTTTCAATGTGGAGGAGCAGCGGCTCTACTCTGAGCCCCTCCCGGATGGCCGCACTCTTCACCTTATCTCTAAGGGAGAGGCCAGCCACCCTTCGAAGGAAACTCATTTTTTTTTCTTTTTTTTTTTCAAAAAAAAAAATGCCAACAAAAACTATTCGTATTACTGGGAATGACTAATTCATCAACACATGAATTAAATATTTGGAGTTATTTCCAGGCTTTTGTAGATTGACACATGTTAAGTGATGTTCACTGCTGAGAACAAAAATAAATGTTCTAAGAAATGAACCAAAACACTTGGAAAAAACTGCAGACGTATTTTACTCTCATTCACTCATTGTTTTGTCTCACTTTTATCACTAAAAGTTAAATCAGATATAATTCGATATATTGATGTCTAATGCATTTTGGATCTAACAGCAGTATATGCAGTTCCCAAGACCACAATTTAGGGTGTAAGGTATCTGACTGGGGAATGATTTCTGTGCAATAAAAACACACTATTTCTAGTTTTGTCTATTTTGAAACAGAATACAACTTGTTTTATGTTATTAGTGTGTCCGAATGGCACATCAACCAGGTTCACTTATCACACAGACCAGTTGCGGTAGAAATATCATGACAGCTTTTAAAGAAAAAATTAGTATAAAAAAAGGACAAAATAAGTTAATGTCTTACTTGATTGTCTTGTGGAGATCCATCTGATGCTGTAAAGATAAGGAGAGTCAGTGGGAGTTACTTGAACTGGGAACATATGGAATGAAAGCATTATGTAACATTTACACTTTCAGATAGAGAGAGAACATTTAGTATATAGTTTTACATACTTGCGGCCTCTTTTCTGTGGTTCTTGCAATGTGCCCATAGAAGTAGAAGTGTTGCTAACCCAAGGATAAAGTTTGAAAGCAGCAGCACAATAAAAGTGGGGCTCACGTCAAGTGATTTGATGAGACCAGCATCTCATTTAAAGAGAGGAGAATAAACAAGAGGTATTAAACGAGACTTTGGCAGCTTTAGGTATTTCAGTTCATGCATATGAATATCAGACATGGACTTCTTACTGTGAATTTTGATCCTGGTCCCATTTCCAAACATTGTATGTCCACATGAAGTCACAGCACAGTAGTAGACCCCTGCATCGTCCAGGCTGAGGGTGTACACACAGATGGTTTTTCCACTTTCAGTCCACTGGCAGGTGTTGTTCTCATATCCAGAGGCGTAAATCATCTCTGGAGCAGAATAACCAGAGTTTTTCAGCCACATGACACTCGTATGTTCTGGTGCACACTGAGCAGCATGAACTGAGCAGGTGAGAGTCACATAGTCTCCTGACTGTGCTGTCTGAGACTCTGGCTGCTGGATGACAGAGTCACTGATCAGGTTTGTACCTTGGGAAAGAAACATTGACCTGATTACTAGCTTTTGGTCAGTATGGCAAAAAATTAAAAAAAAATTTAAAAAACAGATGAAAAACATAAAAAAAATAAATAAATATCTTTAATGAAGAGAAAAGTTCCTTGTCCAAACTGAACATTATTCAGTGTTAACACTCCACAGTAGTAGGTACCGGTGTCCTCACGTGTAGTCTTAGATATGGTCAGATGACTCTTGAAGCTTTCAGATTTTACTAAAAAATGGCGAGTCGGCTCTTTGAAGGTTGTCAGGTTGTACAGAGTATCTGTTGAGGCCACCAGCTGCAGTCTTCTGCCAGAGGTCAGTTTGTACCACACTCGCATCCGTGATGCAACATGTTGAATGTGACATGTGATGGTAACTGCGTCTCCTAGATTTACTGCTTGGAAGGAAACTGGCTGAGAGATGTCGCTTAACAGTGCCTCGCCTGAAATAAGCACAAGAACAACCAGTTTGGTGTATGTGTGGCCGCATGAAAAGATGCTATGAGTGGACTTTTGTTACTTACACAGAGAGCAGAGTTGGACTATGCTAAGAATGGAAACCATCATCTTCACTGCTTTAAGCTTCATCTTCCACTCAGCAGATCTGACTTGCTGAAGTGTCACTGACAGCTTTCATAACAGGTTGAGTTTTGGAGGACTAACTAGTGTGAAAGGATGCCAGATGTGTCAGGCATCTGATTGGTTCATCATATTCGCCTTGTCTGACCTGATTGGCTGCTGAGTAAATCAAAGCAGTTTGATCACAGCAAAAAAAAAACTTTGATGAGATTACATTTGAATTCCACAAAGCAATATTTATGTCATTAATACAGTATTTATCCAATCAGATCTGGGAGCATCTTTATGACTTTATAAACATTACTTTCTTACATACTTCCAGATATATGCTATGCTGCTTCATTAATGGGAATGCTCTACCCATTAATGAAGCAGGAACTGACAACAAAAGATCAAATACACTCACTCAGAATGACAGGTCTCAGGAAAGGTTTAACTATCCCTGCAGAAAAAGACGCTGTTCTCTAAGATGAGGTGTAGGTGTCACTGTCTTTACTGAGCTGTGTCTTTCCTGCTGTGTTTAGCAGGCCAGTTTAAGTGTTCCTGACAGTTTATGTCAATATGAACCAGCAGTGGTCCACGGCATTGGAATTCACGCCACATTCAAACAAACTGAAAATCTTTTGGTGCTCTTTAACATTAAGCCTCAGTGTTAGGATCTTGGCAGCGACCACATTAGCTTTTTTGGAGCCAGAAGTTACCATATTTGGACAAGAAAGTAAAATTATGTTTGGGATAGCAAATTGTACGGGTATGGGTTTGGGTGCAAGTGCAGACACAGATATCGGCAAATTAATGCTAGAAGAATTAAAAAAAAACAAAAAACTGAAGGACTAACTTCTTGGAAGACTTTTACCATGCAGCAGGCCAGGTACTAATGGACCATTAGGTACACAAAAAGATGGCCACTCCACACTCACCCACTGTACAGTTCTTATGAAGGGAAAAGCATCAATGGAGGGATTTTTTTTTTTTGTACCAGCATGTAAACATTTTTAATGTTGTAAAGTAAATTTTATTTCAAAATGGGAGTCTGTAGAGGTTTACTTGCTGTTGGAGCAAGCCGCTGTTAGAGGATCTGAAGACACGAACTGTAAAAAGAACTATGCCAGGTTTTAGTATTTTTGTAAATGACGGCATTTGTAATGGCACCAAAAGATGAAAATATTAGAGCGATTAAAGCACGTTTCAATACATCCAGATATTTTTACTAAATGTTGCATCAGTTTCTAGATCTTGTAGGTTGTTATTACACATTATGTAAAAGGTTTGTAACATCCATGCAAATGCTTGTTTACCATATCATACTGTTGCCATTATAATATACACTATATTTACTCCTGCCAATATAATGTCAGCCAGAAGAAGAAAGAATGACATTATGGCACAATGCTTCAAATACATGCTTCTCGTAAACCAGAATTCTGAGGGATTTTTATGACCTTATTACTGTATAGTGCATTCACCTGACTTTTAGCACACACAACACACCAACCCCAGTGCACTGAGAGCGACCGATGCTGACACATCCTGCTTGAAACCACAACTGTTAACTGTTAACAGTGAGGCTATAAAAGCATCCTGCTTCTTTAGCTGATGGCCCCAAGTAGAAAAAACAACCGACCAAGAAATCTTCGTGATAACTTGACCAAATGTTATGTTCACACCTTTCACATAATATCTGTGTGGCAGGACTGGTAAGCTAACTGCACCAGCAGCACAGAGGTCTGAGTGATTTCTGTTTTTTAGAAAAGGTCTGATCATTTGTGGTAAGTGCTTAAATTTGACCAGGAGAGCACCCAGAACTTGCAGGAATGTGTTCAGTCCACAAGTAATCAAATGCAATGAGTTAGATTACTACTTTTAATAGGGCAAATAGCAATCTGTAACATGTTGCACTTCGAAAGTAATCTTCCTGACATGTTTTTGTGGTTTAGCACCTAGATAGAAATTAACCACATTTTTGGAAGCTCTTAGAGCCCAGTACACAATACACATGAGAAAGTACAGTTAGAGTCATAATGCAGCTTGTGCAGACAGCTGTCATCATCATTGTATTATATAGTACTTTTGTTCCCATAACAACTCTTAGCATCCCAACACTTCCTACCTAATTCAGTTCAATTCAGTTTTATTCATATAGCAGCAAATCACAACTACAGCTGCTTCAGTGTGTTTTATATACTGTAAGGTAAAGACCCTGCAATGATAATGAGAGAAAACCCAACAATCAGACGACCCCCTATGACCAAGCACTTGGTGACAGTGGGAAGGAAAAACTCCCTTTTAACAGGAAGAAACCACCAGCAGAACCAGGCTCAGGGAGGGGCAGTCATCTGCCACGACCGGCTGGCCCCTTTTCACCCAGAGCTCTGTGACACCAGCCGTTTTAACGGGAGTGTCTAAGTGGAAGGCCTGTGGTTTAATTTGAACCACTGATTTCCATCTTCTCCAGTTGGCATGTTGAAGTGTCCTTAAAAAAGATACTGATCGCCACACGAGTATCCCCTGGAGTTAGCCTATGAGGTTGCAGCGCAACATGCTGGTCTACTTTACATAGAACATAGGTCTCATGGTTGCTGCCTGCCATGTCCCATTAATTTGTCATTTCAAGACAATGTCAGGGAAGTATAACATTATGGTGAAGTGCTTCTTATGCATGGTTGTCATAGGCCACATCTCTTTTCACCTGATGGCTGATGCCAGAGACAAAACATCAACCTCAGGGTGCTGCAGACCCCTGATGTTGAAACATCCTGGTGAAACCACAGAGGATCTTTACTGTTAACTGCAAAGAGGTTAGAGAAAAAAAACCTTTCTTCTCTTTGGTGATATATACCAAAGAGATGAAATGTGCTTTCATAGCCAGTGGAAAAACAACCTACAGAGAATTGTTTATTATATCTTTGCACATAATGTCAGTGAAGGACAATTGGTTAGCTAACTTCACACACAGTATTTTGAGGGTGCAGAGTTGCCAATGCAGTTTTTTCTCTTTTACATATTGAACTTTTTTTTTTTTGATGTGCACATGATCAAAATGCATGCTATTTCTCTCCCTCTGCATGTGCTTTCTGTGCAGACCCAGCATTGGCCACTTCAAACAAAACCCCCAAAGCGATATTTTTTAGAGCAAGAGCTTTTATTAAAGGGCAAGCCTTTATATTCATGCAATTTAGGTCATATGTAAGGTACATGCTTCTGGAAATTTCAAACTACCCCAATAAACACAGTCTTGGCACACTTGTCCAACTCTATTGCTTCACGCTGGAGTACACACACTCATTCCAGCCGTCATCTCTCTTTTTTCTTGATCTGTTGGTCTTGTAGTTGCGCAAAGCAGCATAATGAAGATTCTCTTTGTTCTCTCTGTCTTGATGTAACTGGTGACAAAAGCAAAAAAAAAAAAGTTCATCATTATTCTATCAGATGAGACAGGAAACATTTATCTGGATAGCTGTTACACAGAAAAGAGCTACGCTGCTGCAGCTAACAGGAGCCGAAGAGTAAATGTACCATGCTGTTATTTTTGTTTTAGTAGAAAATCATTCTTACCTCTGTGTTTACTGTCGAGGTTTCTGAAAGTGTTACATTTGAAATTAAATGAATATTATTTTTAATGAAATGCAATAGGGCAATGAAAGCTTAACATCACCTTAAAAGAGTAGCAGTTACCTGTGCACTCCCTGTGCCGTTTGCTCACTTTGTACAATGAGAATGCCAGTAAACCCACCAGGATGACAGTTAATGCCAAGGCTCCACTGAAGAAATGTGCCAAGAGAGGATATTCTGCTTTATCTGTAGAGAGCAATAAATATAACCGTGCTTTTAGTCTTCTTTCCCACTGCAGGAAAGGTCTGTATGACTTCACATCTATCGTAAAACAACACTAACTGTTTTTACAGGTTGATATTGATTAAAACATTGGTTTTCATCATATTAATCACAAACAGGTCTCAAACTAAAGAATTTTTTTTGGCTTTGTATAAGTGAGTATACATGAAAATGCATTTTAGTATTATTTTGAACTAATAAGGATGCATCGAGGTTCTGGAGTGGTTGGCACTAAACAGGGACCTTTCTGTGCAGAATGTGCTGACAGGTTTTTCTCTGGTTGCTTCAGCTTCCTCACACAGTATACTTTAAATTGTCATTCATTTGCCCATATTGCAGGGAGCCTATCCCACCTGAAAGCAATGACAGCTGGGATAAGCTGACAGTGAATCAGATAGGCAAGGCTCCCAGCAACCCCAGCAAGAAAATATGGTTATGAATCATTAATCTTGATCATTAAGATAGACTTGGGAAATTCAGAATTTTTACTGGAAGGAGTTATTCCTACCCTTTACTGCAGTCCCACTTCCATACAGCATGTGTCCACATGAGGCAACAGCACAGTATCTCTGAGACCGATTCAGGCTCTTCATCGGCAAGTCGTAGTAACAGGCGTCAGGCTGTGTGTCAGGGTTCTTTTCACATCCATCATTCCTGCCTCCGATGGTGTAAATGAGTCCTGGATGAGTTGCTTCAGAGTTTTTGAACCAGTAAACACTGTGTTCTCCATCGCAGGTCCCAGGTTGAACTGTACAGTTCAGAGTCATAGATTTTCTTGACTGGATGGCTTCAGATGACGACTGATAGACTAAAGCTTGGATGCTCAGACCTGAACCCTTTACACTGACAGTCGTGCCTTCACAAAATTTGAAGTCATATAAATTGCTCATTACACAGTAGTAAGTAGCTGAGTCTGAAACGCTCAAATATGATATGTTCAGTAAGTGGCTCTTATCTTTTCCAGTGCCCAGTGAAAAACGTGGATTCTTAAATTCCTCATGAAAGGTACCGTTTTGATTGTGCTTGTAGAATGTAGACATCAGCCTTGGTCTCTGTCCTAAAACTTGCTTATACCAGTAAAGCATCACTGCTGTATTATCTCCACATTGGCATTCCAAGGTCACATTTTCCCCAACATTTCCTGATTTGAAATATAACGATGCTTCTTTCAAAGGTGTCGTATGAACTGAGGAGAAAATGAAGAGACAGAGTGCACACACGCGGAAATGAATTTAAAGTATGTCTCAAGGATGTTTTTGGCATTATAAGAATGCAACAAGCAAACATTATGAATTTAGGTTAAAGTGAACAACAAGATGGTGCAACTTACCCATATTTGCCACAAACAGACTCACGACATACAAAGCACAGGTTGGAGGTGTCATTGTGCTTCAAATGCTGTGATGAATGAACACAATCTGTATGCGTTCTCCACTCTTCACAGAGAAGACTGTGTCTGATTGGCCAATCAAACTGAAGGTCCTATTTTGGAAACAACGACATCAACAACACCTGGTCTCAGCTGTAGTTTCCATTTTTTTTAATAGTTCCATTTTCCTTTGCAATTTTAACTTTATTTCTATTTAGTCAATTTACTGTGATGACATATAGAAAATCTGTAGATTACAGTGGATAACTACACAAAACTTCAAATAGTTAGTTTTAGTAATTAAACAAATCCACAGTATTAAACTTCCTTATAATCCAAAAAAATTAGAAGATGACATAATTTTACATTTCTGGTTGGTAATGATGCCACGCCCACAGCATGAAGAACAGTGTTTTTATTGATATATTAGCATCATTAATGATGCAACTCTAATGGTTGCACTTTTTCAGTGGACCAGATTACAACGACAGGTCAGGCCACATGTTTGACAGCTCTGCACCGGAAAAAGAATAATTAGAATGGAAATAATATAACATAGATGTAAAACAATGCACTGTCGCCCACAGTGGTGGTGGTGGTGGTGGGGGGGGTGTTTATTAACTGGATTTCGTTACAGATACGTGTTAAAAAAAGAGCGACTTTCCAAAGTACTTTAGGACATAATAGTAGAAGTCACCTGTGATTTAGCAACAGACACATTTCGGTGGATTATGGGTACAGGGAACCGAAATGTGACAGCTGATATCTTCTGACAATTCTGGCAACACTGCACACTTCAAGTACACAAGAAACAAAATCCCCAAGTAATCCCCTTAGTAATGGTAAACCCAAGACTGTTCATTGACTCAGACATGTCAGTAATATTAATTCCTGACTTTTATTTTACCACTTCATAAAAATTTTGTCAAAATATTTATCTTGTACCCACGTGCTAAATGTTTACTAGGTGAGTAATGTAACAGTTCAGTTCATGGAACGCTAAATATAATATGATATTTACGTCATGACTTTCCATTGTATTGATATGAACCCGCTACTCCGATCGGACATTTTCTCGAAGCGGTCGTCTCTGCTAACAAGGTGACATTCTGTACACAAAGTTGTAAAATGGCTTCTCTTGGTTTTTTTGCATCTGTCTGAACTTGAGCACACTGTGGCCTAGAAGCCACAGGCCAGTCTTCCTGTATACAAGCTAAGTCTTAAGTTTCCACCAGTGGAAACCTGTTCTCACCTTATTCACCACAGGACTCAAAACAAAACTCAAGTGCTGCGAGCTGGCTACTTTAAAGGTTGCACTACCCGCTCGTGTTTCTGGTTAGAACAGAGTATTAATAGATCAGAGGGGGGGGTGTTTGCCTGTATCAGCATCTATTGCTCTGTTACACTGCTTTTTTTGTTTGTTTGTTTTGTTGTTGTTGTTTTTAAACAATCTGTGGCATATGCGGTATGCTCATATATTTCTGTTGTGTCATGTTGTTTGTGAAATGTAAAGCTTCTAGTGGCCGTGGGTAAGTGTTTTCACACATTTACTCCTGTTCACACTTCACTGAGCTACGGTACAAAATAATTTTTCCACCCACCTCTGCATTTCATACAGTTTTTGTTTTTTCCTGAGGTTTGGATATATCATCTATACATGCCAATATAGAATAAGATAAGAATAAATTTGTTCTTTTAAACTGTGCAATGTCCATGTTCTGCAGGATTTTGGGTTGGGTTTCCAAATAAACTATTGTGCACACTGGCATCATCCATGAACACCATGACTCTGAATCAAAACTATGATTTATACACTGTCTTTGGATGTAAGAGGAGAGGGTGTCAGATTTAATGTTAAAAAGGCTTTTAGTGTGAGGTAGGCAAAGGATGGTAGGCAGCACGTGGAGCAAAGCAGGTTTTGCAGACTGAAAACACCCACCTATGAGACCGTGAGAAAATTTTAGAGCCACATCATTTATATAATTATTAGTGGAAATGATTTGGTTGATATAATAATGAGTTACCACAGGAGAAACATGTTCTAAGTACCTGACTTCACTTAACTGGTGCAATTCCTCGATCTTGAAAGGTGTTGTGGTTTTTAAGCGTAGCGTTTGGCCTGCACTTACTGTGACTGGATGGCTGGATAAAAATTGAGTAATAAAAATAGTATTTTACCCAGTCATGAACACTTTATGTTTGCAACCTGAAAAAAATGACGAAAAAATGTTGCAGAAAATATGCTCACTCGGTTGTGACAGCCTTTATTAGTCTGGAGAGAAAAAGAGTGGAATCTCCATTGTACAACCCCAATTCCAATGATGTTGGGATGTTTTGTAAAGCACAAATTAAAGACAGAATACGACAATTTGCAAATCCTTTTCAACCTACATTCAATTGAATACACTGCAAAGACAAGATAAACAATATTGTTTTTTTTTTTGTTTGTTGCAAATATTCACTCATTTTGAATTTGAGGCCTGCAACACGTTCCAAAAGAGTTGGGACAGGGGCATGTTTACCACTGTGTTACATTTCCTTTCCTTTTAACAAGACTCAATAACTGTTTGTGAACTGAGGACAATAATTATTGAAGCTTTGTAGGAGGAATTCTTTCCCATTCTTGCTTGATGTACAACTTCAGTTGCTCAACAGTCTGGGGTCTGAGTTGTCGTATTTGGCGCTTCATAATACGTCACACATTTTCAATGGGAAAAAGGTCTGGACTGCAGGCAGGCCAGTCTAGTACCTCCACTCTTTTACTACAAAACTGCTGTAACACATGTAGAATGCGGTATTGTCTTGCTGAAATAAGCAGGGATGTCCCTGAAAAAGACGTTGCTTGGATGGCAGCACATGTTGCTCCAAAACCTGTATGTACCTTTCAGCATTAATGGTGCCTTCACAGATGTGCACGTAACCCATGCCATGGGTACTAATACAGCCCCATACCATCAGAGACGCTGGCTTTTGAACTTTGATAACAATCAGGGCGGTCCTTTTCCTCTTTGGCCTGGAGGACACGACGTCCATGATTTCCAAAAACAATTTGAAATGTGGACTCGTCATACCACAGGACACTTTTCCACTTTGCATCAGTCCATCTCAGATGAGCTCTGGCCCTGTGAAGCCGGCAGCATTTCTCTGTGTTGTTGGTACATGGCTTTCACTTTGCATGGTAAAGATTTGACTTGCACTTGTAGATGGAGTAACAAACTGTGCTCACTGACAATGAGTTTCTGAAGTGTTCCAGAGCCCATGTGGTAATATCCATTACCGATCTGTCTTTTTTTTTTTTTAATATTAAGCCTGTCATGTCTGGCAAATCTTGCAAGCAGAATTCTGATCTGAATGCACTGTTGTGCCAAACATATTTGCTCTTTAAAGATGAGCTCCATAGGTTCTCTATAGGCTCCTCTTGTTAATGTTTGTCCCTTTATTTTATTTATTTATTTGTGTTATTTTTCACATACATATATCTGCGCCAGAGTTGACAGGTTGAGAAAAAAGAAAAGAGAAAAGAAAGAAAAGAAAAAGGAAGAGAGAGAAAGAGGAAAAAAAGGAGAATGAGGAGGAAATAAAAAAAGGGATGGAGCACAAGTAAATAAACCAAAATAGTTCATCAGCTGCTGTACCTGTAAGAGAAGAAAAAAAATACAAAATACTTATAATACTTGGAAAAATAAATTTGTGTGGGAAAAACAAAAAAATTAACCATGGCTACGCAAACCAAGAATTTTGTTGTGTATTGATTGTGTGGGTGTTTGTGTTGGTGTCATGAAGCGTACTTACTAATGAGGGCAGAATGCTGCAGCTTAGTGATGGGAATTCCGGCTCTTTTCAGAGAGCCGGCTCTTTAGGCTCGGCTCCCAAATGGCTCCTTAGATTTTAATTTTAAAAAAAAAAGTGTAAAATTAATTACTAATGTAAAAGCATACATTAGGCCTATATGAAACATTGCTTTATATACTCAACATATAATAGGGTGCTCCAAATACAAATTATAAAACAAAAGACTGGAAATCAGAAACACAAGGGGCCTTTGAGGAGTTGATCCTGTTTCTCCTGCCTGATGACCTGCCCTGTTTTGTTCTTCTAATTACACTGAGGGATGAACAATTTGTATACAGTATACCTATGTAGGTTGTTTGTGCAGCCTGCTCAATATTAAATTTAAAATTTGCGGTCTACTCTCTGTCTATCAGAATAATCCTTTATCGCCAGGTGATCGCTGCTGAATCACGGGTTTCCTGACCTTACAAGCCGCAAACAGCTGATTAAGACATATCTCACCGCAGAGTCAACTGGTTCAAGGAACTTGATCAGCTGGCTTTTCACCATAACTCCGCGTCCATTCATGCTATCGAAAAAATTCAAACGGTTCCTGAAAGCTCAGAAATTGCACTTCACAGTCATGTAGTGGTATTACGGTATTTGTGACCGAAAAGTCCCCAAATGCCGGCACTTTTGAAGTACGCTGTTTCTCGTTCGACATGTTTGGAGGTATTAAGTTTTTGCTACACTTTCCATCACTCATTTTTCTCACGTTCCCCTGTGTAGCCTCTATGTAACTCGCAACTTCATCTGGCTCTTTCCTGTCTCCGAGCGCATTTTGCAAGAGCCCCTCCCTCTCTGGTGTTTGTTTACTCACTGCGCAATGTGTCTGTGGACCCTCCCCCAACCGCTCAGTGTAGACGATCATATGCTACCAATCATCTTAACCAATCACGTGTGGCTTCCACAAAAAAAAAAAAAAAAAAAAGAACCGACCCAAAAGAAAAAAAAACCGGCTCACTATCGGGAGCCGGCTCCCGTCGTTCACTTCAAAGAGCCGGCTCTTAGGGCCGGATCGTTTGCGACCGACCCATCACTACTGCAGCTTCAATCATCAGAAGCTAGAGGCGGGCAGAGAAAGCCCCTGAAAACCAGGGCCAGCAACCCATCAAGAGCCACAAAGGTTGCGTGCACACTGCAGTGTCCGATTTTTTCGCCCTCATGCGACCTGTATCCGATCTTTTCATGCCAGTCTGAACAACACAGATCGGATTTTTTCAAATGCGACCCAGGCCACTTGGATATGTGGTCCTAAATCCGATACGTATTCGATCTTTTCAAATGCGACCTGAGTGTGTACGGCCAGGTCTCATTCATCCGACCTGCATGTCATTGATACTCGACAAACGTCACTATTCTGCGTCCCGTTATGCGGACGTGGGAAGGAAAACGTGTGACTTCCGCAAACAGTCAGCGCGCTCGCTACATGTGAAGTTACCACGTCCTCTACTGCGCATGCACGACACTTTCAAGTTCGTCTGCTGTTCACACACAGATCACATACAAGTTGCATATATTTGGAAATGCGAACGACCATGCAAAAAAAATCGGATTTCACAAAAAATCGGAATTGGGTCACTTCAGGCTGCAGTGTGAACGTAGCCAAAGACATTCCAAAGACAACTGCATGCCCACCCCAGCAAATGGGAGAGGGAGGTCCCAGATGGAGCCCCCCCAGTCGAGGAGCAGGGGCCCCAGAGAACCAGAGGAGACTAGAAGCCAGCCCCCCCAGAGGCCAGCCCCCTGCACAGGCTGGCGGCAGGGCCCCAGGCTCCCAAGAACCGCCTGACACCCCACAGAGCCCACCCCCCAAGCCCCGGACCACAACCCCCAAGGGAGCAGGTCAACACCTATGCCAGAACATCCAGCCGCACCCAGGAACCCCAAAGTACCCACACTCCAGGGGGCAGGTGGGAGGCACCTCCATGATATTGCTTTTAAATGCAGTGCCGTCTGAGGGATTGAAGGTCATGGGCATTCAATGCTGGTTTTCGGCCTTGCAGCTTACTTGAAGAGATTTGTCCTGTTTCTCTGAAACTTTTGATGAAATTCCTAAATTCCTAAATTCCTTGCAATTGTACTTTGAGAAACATTGTTCTTAAACTGCTGAATGATTTGCTCATGCACAACCTCACCCTATCCTTGCTTGTGAATGACTGAGCCCTTCAGGGATGCTCCCTTTATGCCCGGTCATGACACTCACCTGTTTCCAATTAACTTTCCACAGGTGAACAACCTGTGGAATGTTCCAGACAGTTTTTTTTATCACTCCTCAACTTTCCCAATCTTTTGCTGCCCCTGTCCCAACTCTTTTGGAATGTGTTACAGGCCTCAAATTCAAAATTGGTGAATATTTGCAAAAAACCCAAAAAAACAATAACATATGTCTTTGTAGTGTATTCAATTGAACATAGGTTGAAAAGGATTTGAAAAGCTTTTTATTTGTGTTTTACGCAATGTCCCAACTTCATTGGAATTGGGGTTGTAAAATATTGTCATACGTGACACACAGACATAACAGGACAGTTCTCTGGATTAATTTTTTTTTTAATATATTTTTCGTTACAGAAGTCTTCACAGATAGCCATGCTGTACAAACCTACAGCATCTATAGTATCTACAAAATCTATAGTATATCACATTCTCACATGCTACAGTGCTCTGCAGGACAGTTTGTGAAATGGAAAGAATTTAAATTCTAAAGTAAAAATTTATTTAAAAAAAAAAAAAAAAAACATTGATTAGAGAAATAAAGCAAAGTAAGCTGGTTGTCACACATGACAGTCCCTGAAAGTTGCAAAGGTTTTTGAGCATAGAAAAATATAATTTGGCCTACAAATGTGAAGCTGCTGAGTGCAGACTTACAGTCAAACTTAGGCTTCAGTGACTGAGAAAGACAAACCTTTACTGAGCATTTTATTTTGAATGCTTATATGCACCAGTAGAATGGGAATGTATTATCTTTGGTAGCTGTAAGACATTTCTAAAGTAAGCCATTAGTCGTCATTGTAACTAGCTTGTTCATATTCACAAGATGAAACTTTGGTGCTCTCCTGACAGTGTCTGAGGTTAGAATAAACTACAGCGTCTTTGCCGGCTTTCACTGTAGCTTGTCTGGGGCTGAGACTTCTGTGGGCTGAAGACACAGATGAATAGACAACGGCATCACCGGTCTGTGAGAGAAGAAAATTGCAATAAGATTCTAAATATGTGTTGACAGATACATTAAAATATGTACAATAATCAGGTGCTCTATAACAGCTGGGATAGGGCACCAGCAGCCCTGTGACCATGAATTTGGTAAGCAGAAGATGGATGGATGGGTGAATGGATGGATGGATGGATGGACTAAGAGCTCTCACCTGACTGCCTCCATCATCTGCTTCTGTAAAAACAACCAAACATCAAGTATAACATCAATGTACTGAAGTTACTGTAGAAGGTAACAGATAGTGATGTGTGGATTGATACCGAAATATTGATACTTCCGATACCAGACCTTTACGCTTTAAAATCTATTCTCAAATCCAAGTATCGGTACTTTCAATACATCAGTCATTTGAGATAATGTATCTTATCAAGAATATGTTAGAATATAACTAAATTATTGAGATCTTGACTAAATGAGACGGGGTTGATGGGAACTACTTTTTCTTCTGCCTGGTAAATGTGTAAGGACGCAATGCCCAAGCGCAGCGTGCTGCTACTGCTCACTCACTCACTTATGGAAATCCACAAAGCTCCAAGTTCATCTCTGGCACTTAAGAGAATTATTGCATTCTTTTAATAATATGGTAAAAAAATTCAAGGGCAGCATATTTTGCAAATCTAATCCATAACAGCCCAGGGAATCCTAAGGTTTTATTGGACACAATCAGCAATATTGTCACATCTGTTTTTCCTGTTTTAACTGTTCATTCAAATGAAGAGTGTGAAAATTTTCTTTCCTTCTTTGTTAATAAGATCCACCATATTAGATCTAACATCACCCCCTCTCTCTTTTCCCCCGCCCCACCCCAAAACCAGCCATCAGTTTTAGAGAGCTTTAAGCCGATATCTCTTAACGCTCTCACTAATTGATAAAATGAAGTTATCCTTCTGTCCACTTGACAGTTTACCTGCTTCAGTGTTCAAAGAGGTGTTTGGCACTATTGGACCATCTGTTCTTAGGATAATTAACAATTCTTTAACTTCTGTTTGTGTCCCATCATATTTTAAACAGGCTGTTGTTCACCCTCTTTTAAAAAAACACACTGCTGATCCATCTCTCCTTCAGAATTTTAGGCCAATTTCAAAGCTGCCTTTTATCTCAAAAATTTTAGAAAAAGTAGTGGCCAGCCAGTTAGCAGAAGTTTTAGCAGATCATAAAAGATAAATTCCAGTCTGGTTTTTGCCAAATGCACTCTACTGAAACTGCTCTCCTTAAAGTTTCAAATGATTTATTATTGTGTAGAGATGCAGGTGAATATTCAGTCCTTGTTCTTTGTCCTTGCTCTCTGCTGCTTTTGATACCATTGATCGTGGTATCTTAATTCAGAGACTCAGACCTTGTGTGGATATCTCTGGGTTGGCTCTTGACTGGTTCTCATCTTATCTTTCTCAGAGGAGCTTTTTAGTTGCATCCTCTAATTTTATGTCCTCCTCTGCTTCCCTGTCCTGTGGTGTGCCCCAAGGCTATGTTCTGGGACCAACTCTGTTTGTGCTGTATATGCTCCCTCTTGGAAACATTATGAACAATTTCGAGGGCATGTAGATGTCTTTCAAACCACACGATGTTGCTAAATTATCTGTGTTTAAAGACTGCATTCACACTATAAAGAACTGGATGTCAGCAAATTATCTATCGCTGAATACACAAAAAACTGAAGTTCTGATCTGCGCCCTGACAACTTTTTATCCACCATAACCCAAAATATTGGACCTCTCTCATCTTTAGTTTGCCACACGGCAAGAAATCTGGGTATTAATTTTGATCAGGCATTCACCTTGGAGAACTTGTTTTTATCATCTGCGCAGCATTGCTCGTCTTAAATACATTGTATCTCAAAGCGAAATGGAAATGGTTATACATGCATTTATTTCATCTCGCCCTGACTACTGTAATTCACTATTCGTCTGTCTGAACAAGTCATCTCTGGATCGCCTTCAAATGGTCCAAAATGCTGCTGCGAGACTTCTCACCAGGTCTCCTAAAAGGTCCCATGTACTGTAACACCGATTTTGGCTTCCTTACGCTGGCTCCCAATAAGGTTCAGGATTCATTTTAAGGTTCTGGTGATCACTTTCAGAGCCCTTCATGGTCAGATGCCCTCATATATCAGCGAGCCACTTCAACTTTACCAACTGTCTCGATCCCTGAGATCTGCTAATCAGTACTTGTTGGCTGTGCCTAAATCAAGGTTAAGGACAAAGGGTGACTGTGCTTCTGAGGTTGTGGCCCCTAAGTTGTGGAATTCACTCCCAATGGATTTAAGATCTGTAGACTCTGTTGACATTTTTAAAAAGAAAATGAAGACCCACTTGTGCGGGTTGGCTTTTCTTTCATTCCACTATTCCATTTTAAATGTTTCATTTTATTATGTTTTTTAAAGCACTTTGTGAAATTTGTTCTTGTAAAGCGCTCTAGAAATAAACTTTACTTACTTACTTACTCACTGTTTGTGGGAAACAGTGAGAAGTTTTGGTAACACAACAAACCTCATTAAACACCTCAGAATACACCACAATACTGAATACAAGGCATACATGATGACACGGACCGAGGAGGAGAGTTAAATGTCAGGTGCTGTTGTCAGGGCAGGACAGATGTCTCTGACTCAGTCCTTTGGTGTTGCAGACAGGTACTATCCAGGTACAGAGAAAGGAAATGTTGAGCTTTAAGGGGCAATAAGCACAGTCGCTGTTTGAGTTGGACAGATTAATTAAGATAGTATAATGAAATAAACACGTACTTCAACACTTAGATGCATGATTTTAGCTTGGAGTAATATTTGTAACATGCCTACTATGTGAGATCATCTCACAGAGGTAAAAAAGCCAAAATTTATTCAAGTAAGCTTTTCTAATGTGTAAGATACCCGAAAGCTGTTTTCATAGGTGTCATTAAATAATACAGAGCAATTGTGATAAAAACTGCTATGGTAATATATATAAAAAACATATACTAGAAAAGATGAATAAAAAATAACATTTTAGCAATAAAATATACCTCATATTATTTATTATCAGTCTACTTTGTGTTATTTGTTAAATGATCATTTTAAAATATAAGTATATCAATATACATGCAATTATTGTGGTATTTATTTATTAAAATGTTTTACTGGCAGTTTTAATTTGAGTCACCCAGTGACAGGAATAAAAACATAAAAGTGTTTGTATTCCAGTATTGTAGGCTATTTGGAGAGACTCCATGTAGTTCAATCTAAATAAGACTAAGCAATCAGTGTTGAATAGCCCTATCATTTATTTTGCCCTGTGATTTTATTTCATTTAAGATTTTTTGCACAAAGTATCGGTATTGGAACGGTATCGCCGATACCAGCTTGAAGTTTACTCAGTATTGGATCAGAAAGGAAATCTGTGGTATCGAACATCACTAGTAACAGAATGCAGATCTGTATAAAGTTTTAAATACCTGCAGATGTTTCCCTTCTTGTTTTGCAAAGCATCACTACAAGTAGGAGAGTCACAGTCCCAAGAACCATGTTTGATAGCATCAGTGCAGCAACGGGAAGACTCAATGGTGCCCTTTCAGTGTCCACTGTAAAGATGATATAATTAAAAAAAAATTTAAGTATCTAAGTTTTTATTAAGAAATATCAACATTAGGTACTCTTTCAGAATCATTACTACGAGTACTGGCAGCTAGCATTTTATCTGCAAAATAGATATATATAGATGCTATATATCAGGGGTCTTCAACTCCAGGCCTCGAGAGCCGGTGTCCTGCAGGTTTTTAATATATCCCTGATCCAACACACCTGAATCAAATGGCTGAATTACCTCCTCAGTATGCAGTCAAGTTCTCCAGAGTCCTGCTAATGACTTCTATATCTGACTCAGGTGTGTTGAAGCAGAGACACATCTAAAACCTTCAGGACATCGGCTTTTGAGGCCTGGAGTTGAAGACCCCTGCTATATATAGATGCTCTATATATATATATATATATATGCTATATATGCTATATATAGGAAAAATTCACCACATTCTCTTAGATAACTCTTTATGGACGGGAGTGAAGCCAGCATCCCATCTACACAAAGCCACCACATTCTGTAGATAAAACTTTACCTCAGAGGACATCGGTCTAACAGTTGATTCGAATGGGTTGTTTGTTGTTATTATTGTTTAACTGACTTATGGTTTCATAAACTTGTCTTTGGACCTTTTCTGTGGCTTTGCAACAGTGTTCTGGTCTCCAACAGGATGAAACGTGAATGCCAATTTGTTAACACCACAAGTACTGTAGAGAAAAACCTTTGGCCCTTAAACTGAAAGCATCTTGCACTAAATGTGGCCTCAAAAAGTACCCAGCTACTGTCTTACTGTTAATAATCTTGGTCCCATTTCCAAACAGTATTCCTCCACATGAACTGACGGCACAGTAGTAGGACCCAGCGTCATCCTGGCTCCTGATTTGAAGGTTGTACACACAGGTAATTTGTCCACTGTCAGTTTTCAGGCAAATGTTCTTATTTTCAGAGTAAATCCTCTCTGGAGCAGAATGATCAGAGTTTTTCAGCCACACGAAGCTAGTGTGTTCTGCTGTGCATTGATCAGAGTGAAGAGAACATCTGAGAGTCACAGACTCTCCTGATCGCACTGACTGAGACTCTGGCTGCTGGATGACAGAGTCGCTGGATGTCTTTGTGCCTTTGAAAACAAATTATTTTAACAGCGATTGTTAGCATCAGGTTCTCGTTTGACTGAAATTTATTCGTGACACAAAACATGATTAACTATTAGAAATAAATACCTTTCAAAATCAAAAAGGTTCCAGATCCAAACTGAATCGCATTTAATTCCACCACTCCACAGAAGTATGTTCCAACGTCTTCCCATGATGTTGTAGATATGCTCAGATTACTGCTGGTTTGGTCTAATTTAAGTGAATAACGACGATCAAATCCCTCACTGAATACAATCCGATTATAATGAGAATTATGTGCTACCACAAGCTGTAGTTTCCTCTCAGTAGTCACCTTATACCACACTCGTCTCATCACAATACTCTTTATGTAGCATTTAATAGTAGCTGAGTCTCCAATCTCCACTGTTTGTACAGATTCAGGCTGAGAAATTTCACTTATCTGTGCCGCACCTGAAATAATGCAGACAGGATATAATCAACTTATAATCAACTAATAATGGAAAGATTCCACAAGTAGAGTTTTACTTACATAAAGAGAAAAGCAGGAAAATGTTTACAAAGAACATCTTCATCTTGTCGGCTTCTTCGGTACAGCAGTTCTGACTTACTGAAGCAGCAGCAGACTTTGCAGATTTACCAACACCAACTTGTCCTACATTCTGCCACATCTGACAGGCCTGATTGGTTCATCAACATCTTCTCACACAAAGTGATTGCTGATTTGCACTGAAACAAAACAAAAAAAATTGTGGTCTATTTTGAAATCAGTGGGTGTTTGACAGAATGAAACTGGATGGTGCATACTTTCCAGAACGTCAGAAGACCTAGTTTTTCTTCTGGAATGCACAGATGCCCTCAAAGTTGGTAAAGTTAATACAATGAATTGAAAACAGAAGACTATTTTAACTGGATCAATTAGTAAATAACTATTGATTTGTTCATTAAAACTGAACATCTGTACCTTCAAAGCTACTCCACTTACCCCTTACTACTAACTACAGTGGCTTGCAAAAGTATTCATACCCCTTGAAATTTTCCATATTTTGTCACAATATAACCACAAACATAAATATATTTCACTGGAATTTAATGTGAGACCAACACAAAGTGGTATACAATTGTGAAGTGGAAAGAAAATTATACATGATTCAAAACATTTTTTACAAATAAAAAACTGAAAAGTGCGGTGTGCAAAAGTATTGAGCCCCCGTGAGTCAATACTTTGTGGAACCACCTTTTGCTGCAATTCCAGCTGCAGGTCTTTTAGGGTATGTCTCCACCAACTTTGCACATCTAGTGAGTGAAATTTTTGCCCATTCTTCTTTGCAAAACAGCTCAAGCTCAGTCAGATTAGATGGAGAGCATTTGTGAACAGCAGTTTTCAGATCTTGCCACAACTTCTCGATTGGGTTTAGGTCTGGACTTTGACTGGGCCATTTTAAGACATGAATATGTTTGGTTTTAAACCATTGCATTGTAGCCCTGGCTTTATGTTTAGGGTCGTTGTCCTGCTGGAAGGTGAACCTCCGCCCCAGTCTCAAGTCTTTTGCAGACTCCAACAGGTTTTCTTACAAGACTGCCCTGTATTTGGCTCCATCCATCTTCCCATCAACTCTGACCAAATTCCCTGTCCCTGCTGAAGAGAAGCAGCCCCAGAGCATGATGCTGCCACCACCATATTTGACAGTGGGGATGGTGTGTTCAGAGTGATGTGCAGTGTTAATTCTGCGCCACACATAGCCTTTTGCATTTTGACCTTGTTCCACATGTTTGGTGTGTCCCCAACACGGCTTCTGGCAAACTGCAAACTGGACTTTTTATGGTTTTCTTTTAACAATGGCTTTCTTCTTGCCACTCTTCCATAAAGACCACATTTGTGCAGTGGACAACTAACAGTTGTCCTGTGGACAGATTCCCCCACCTGAGCTGTGGATCTCTGCATTTCGTTCAGAGTCACCATGGGCCTCTTGGCTGCATCTCTGATCAGTGCTCTCCTTGTTCGGCCTGTAAGTTTAGGTGGACGGCCTTGTCTTGGTAGGTTTACAGTTGTGCCATACTCTTTCCATTTCTGGATAATGGATTGAACAGTGCTCCGTGAGATGTTCAAAGCTTGGGAAATCCTTTTATAGCCTAGGCCTGCTTTAAACTTCTCCACAACCTTATTCCTGACCTGTCTGCTGTGTTCTTTGGACTTCATGATGCGGTTTACTCCCCAATATTCTCTTAACCAACCTCTGAGGCTGTCACGGAGCAGCTGTATTTGTACTGAGATTAGATTACACACAGGTGGACTCTTTTTAGTCATTAGCAGTCATCAGGCAACTTCTGAATGCGATTGGTTGCACTCAGAGAAAAGGGGGCTGAATACTTTTGCACACCGCACTTTTCAGTTTTTATTTGTAAAAAATGTTTTGAATCATGTATAAATTTCCTTCCACTTCACAATTGTATACCACTTTGTGTTGGTCTTTCACATTAAATTCCAGTGAAATATATTTATGTTTGTGGTTGTAATGTGACAAAATATGGAAAAGTTCAAGGGGTATGAATACTTTTGCAAGCCAGTGTATGTAGATATAAAACATATCAACTGATATATAGTGAATCATCACCAATCCAACTCTTTGGCCTACATAAACCCCTAAAATTACACAAACATAAATGGTGCATGCTGTGTGTGCTATGAGGTATTGAGGGAATTAATTATTGCAGATTTAAGGAATGTAAGGCTTATTGGGGAGCACACTGTGTTTATCTTAAGAAGTTGGAGAGGTGCAGACAGGAGTGTAGGAGTGGGGGGTCGCATAACTGAGCGAGCAGAGCTGGCCTGAGAGGTAAACATATATCCTTATATGGGTTTTATGGCCCCAAACCATAAAGAACGGGGGTGCGCACAGACAGTCAGATTGCAGGGCGCTTAGGGGGAGACAACAGCATGAATGCGGTAAGGGAAGATTAATCTGCAATCTCCAAGCATGCTTGTGTTAAAATCTGCATTATTTTTGACCTTATGTAATATGTGTGGTGATTAATAAATTGTTAAAAATGAAACTGAAAGTCCGATCTCTGCTCTTTCATTACGAACCCGGGAGGGGGAAAGATGGTGTAAGATTAATTCCCCAACAAATTGGGGTGCTCGTCCGGGATGAAAGAGGGAGAGATATGACAGAATTGGATAGGTCTGTTTGACTCAGATGAACCGGGAAAACAGCTGATCTGACCCCGCGCGGAAAAAATTACAGGTAGGCAGAAAACCTGTTTGATCGAATTTCTGCTGATTGAGTATTGTTAAAAAGTGGTCAGATCACGTTTAACTCCCGTGTTTCTAAATTAAAAAGGACATTAATAATGCAGAAAGTTCGGGGAAAATATTGTGTTATTTAACGAATGGTTTTAGTATAAAGGAAAAAGTGAAATAAGGATTAGAAATAGTTTTGCCTAGCAGGTGGTCGGGGCTAGCCGCAATTAGACGTAATTGCGGTCCACGCGGTTGGACCGGAGGGAGACCAGGTGAAATTCCTGAGAGGATTGAGGCACTCTCGAAGATAAAATATTAAAATAATGGTGAAAGGCCAGGGGCTGTATTATTAAGGATTCCAAGCACGTTCAAACCTTGGAATAATTACTAATTAAAGACTCCAAGCATAAGGGTTAGAGAGGCCCAGAAAAATTATTCACAATTATTCTCAGTATATCAAAATGACTGCGCGTTTCGGAATGATTGTTAATAAGAATTTCTAAACATTTAAAAAAGAAGGGTGGAAGGCCCGAGGTTTAATTGATAAAAGGACCTCAAGCATCATAAAAATAAACCATTCGAGGGAAAATTGTGAATGCGCGCAACCGTGGTATGAATGCTGGTGCACGAGCGTGGAGTCAACAGCAAGATCGCAGCGAAAGGGCGATCTTTGCCTGTTGAAAGACGTCTCGGGAGCCAGATGCGTTAAAAAGAAAAAAGGAGAAAACGTAGGAGAAGACGTCGATAGTAAAATTTTCAACTGTGCAAAGAACAAAGGAGAACCAGTGGACTTGGGCGCAGTCGGCCGCTCAAAACAGGAAGTGAACTCCTCAACAGACAAAGCAAAGTGATTCTCAGAGGCGGAAGTCTCTGAGGGTGGGTGCTGGAGGAGGAGTCACGAAGGGGACTTACACACACACACACACACACACTCATCCACACACACATACACATGGATTGGTGGAGAACTCAGAAAAGCAGAGGAATATGAAAAAAGAAGTAAAATAAAATAAAGTAAAAATAAAAAAAATAAAATAAAATAGAATAAAATAAACAATATATAAAATAAACAAATAAATAAAATAATAAATAAAACTTACATTAGAGTAACTGAAAATAAATTAAGGACCGAGAAGGAAAGCAGAATAACATGGAGAAAGAGTGAAAAATGGTCCATGAGCAAATTGAGGAATTGGTAACGTGGTTAAAAAACAGAAAGAGACCACAAAGGACAAAAAGAGGGTTGAAAAACGAGTGAGGGAACAGGTAGGTATACCCCTCAAAAACAGAAGGCGTCAGTGGTAGTGAGAGGCGCCCCCTTGAAGGAGGTGATAAGTGACGAGTTGAACCGTCACTGTGAGAGATCAAAAACAACATGCAGCCCAGAAGAGAAAGAGGGGCTAACTCTCTGGGAAAAAGGAATGGAGAGAGAAATTGAAAATAAAGATCTAAAAGAGATGGGGAATGGAACTCCAGAACCATCGGCACCACCAATAGAGGATTTTGACAGCTCTCCTAAGGAAAAGGAGATGGAAGATGACCAGTTCCTGTTTGGAGGAGCCCACTTAACAGAGGGAGAGTCTCCGATGGAGCGGAGACGGAGAAAGAAAGGTAAGAAAAGGGAAACAGAGAAACTAAAGGACCCAGAGAGGGAAAGGAGTAAAAGGCAAATCAACCGTCCAGTGGGACCCGAAGCAAAACGTTGCCCACACAAATGCCATTATTAGCTAGAATAAAAGGAGGCCCCCTGCAATATAAACCTTTTGGTTTAGGGGACATTCAAACATTGGCAGATCAGCTACCTCCTCCATCTGAAGGAGGAGCTAAATTTCTACATGCGCTAGATTGCCTTACACCAGGCTACGTAGTCGCAGTGGGTGATTTCAGGGCTGTGGCAGCACAACGGATGTCGAGAAGGGACCTTAAAGAGGTCCAAGAATTGGCCCAAATGGAGACTGACCCAGACAATACTCCCCTGCACCACAGAGGAGTTGCCATGGGTGCACCTATGAGGGAAGTTTTCCCTAGGAATATAGCTCCAGCCATTCCCAAACTCATGTGGGATACATCTGAGGCCCCTAGAGTTTATTTGGATAAGGCTAAAGACTCCTGGCTCCAAGAGACAGGTGCGCATCCTTATAAAGAAGGAGCAAATAAAGAGTGGTTCAGGAAGGCGGTACTGGAGGGAATGCCAGGGGAAATTAAGACACTGATGCAAAACAATTCTGATATACCAGGGTGTGAAGACACCAAATGGGAAAGACATTTAGTACATTACATGCAGCGACATAAGGACACAAAAGATGAAGAATCCAGTAAGGAGAAGGATTTACAGGTCCAATTGTTGAAACTCCAACTCGGCAAAGCAAGACAAGAAGCGACTGAGTTAAAGAAAAACAGTAAAACAGATCACAAGAACAAATGGTGGTTCGCATGGCGAACCCAGAGGAACCTAATTGGCCAGATTTGGATCCGGATTCGGATCCTGCTGGTCATCGGTTACCATTTCCACAGAGGAACCCACAGCGTGGATGGGGGTCTCAGAGGGGGAGACGGTTGAGACCGTTTGGCGGACCAGGGGGACCACCTCGTACATTAGCCTGTTTTTTTGTGTGGTCAGATGGATCATTGGGCCAAGAGCTGCCCTAGGAACAGACAAGGACCAGCAAGCCGTGGGAGAGCGCGTGGCAACTTTCGCCCAAATGCATGGGCACCACCACAACGCCCAGGAGGGTGGACAGCGCCTAATACACAGGCCGCACCCGATCATCAGTTTGCACCAGGAGTGCAGTACCAGGCTTCAGGGGGCCAGTACCCCCTGTGGGAGGACACCTGGGGTTTGGATCCAGGACAGTATGGATATACCCCACAGGGAGGCCACGGAGAAGAGGGAACAGCAGAACCACTTCTTCCAGTGATGGTGGCAGGCAAGACGATGCCATTTTTGGTTGACACAGGAGCAACCCATTTCACAATAAGACAATTATATGGACTGACAATTACCCTACCTGATGTGCAAACAAGGACGTGTGATTATCAGCCCTCTAGTTGGAAGCACCAACTATTGATGCAACCCCTGACCACACAGACACACACTGAAACCAGAAACGCCAACACAGACAGGCATATTGACTTTGTTTCGGAGGTGGGAAACCTGGATCGCTGGATTGGGACCATATGTCTCTCCGCCTGACCCTCCCCATGTCACGTTGTTTTATGACCGAGATGACACAGATTGGTATAAAGATGCTTTTGCCGAGCTGGAGGGTCAACAATGAGAGGTAGCAGTTTCTGATTTTTATGCGACTCCGGAGGGAGTCGCAGCGGCGGTTATTCTCACCTCTGATCAGCAAAATTGGTATATGATGGCGGAGACATCTGTTCCACATGTCTCGCTAGCATTACATTCAGGGCACGCGGCCAAAGAATTAGGGCCCATGATCAAACGCGCAGGGGGCCTGACAGATTGGGTCCCGACACAGATCCCCGGACTCACGTACTCTTTAAGTGCTAAAATGTATCGAATTTATGCGCGTGCAAATAATCAGGCTAATTTGGAACACGTCACGCTCGACCGCGAACATGGCCGAGAACACTCCGATCACGAGCAGGCAGAAGTCATAATTGCCCAGCGACCTTGTACTTTGTGGTCAATCGGACCAGCGGATGCGGGACATTGTCAGTGGTTACCCCCTATTACATTCCAAGTTCAAAAGGTCCATCCCATTTGGATTCCCCAGTACCCTCACAAACCTGCGGCTGAAGTTGGTATCACGCATACCATTCATGGACTCTTGAAGACGGGAGTCCTTGAACCTTCACAGTCCAAGTGGAACACCCCAATTCTCCCTGTGGAGAAGGTGGGGACCGGTAAGTACCGGATGGCTCATGATTTGCGGGCCATAAACAAAATTGTGGTAACTCCTACCCTACCGGTGCCGAATCCCTACACCGCTCTTTCATTGCTTCTTCCTATACAAAAATGGCTTTCTTGCATAGACCTGGCAAATGCATTCTTCTGCCTTCCTCTGGCAGACAGTTGTAGAGACATGTTCTCCTTTACTTTTCAGGGGCGACAACTCCGGTACACACGGGTCCCGCAGGGATTCATTTTGTCACCGGGACGCTTCAATCAGGCCCTGAAAGAAGCCTTATCGGACTGCAAATTTCCACCTGACTGTACACTGATTCAGTACGTGGATGACATTCTTATAGCAGCCACAACAGCGGTAAATTGTCTCCAGGCCACATATGATGTGCTCTGGCGGTTACATGCCCGCGGCTTTAAGGCTAGCAAAGATAAACTACAAATAGCTCGTCCCACTGTCAAATTTTTGGGGCACCTCATTAACAGACAGGGAGCCGGCATGTCTCCAAATCACAGGCAGACCATTTTGCAACATCCAAAACCCGCCACAGTAAAACAAATGTTATCATTTTTGGGTCTTGCAGGGGGCAGCAGAAGCTATGCACCAGATTTTGTGAACCTGACCAATCACCTCAGAGAAATGGTGAGAGAAAAGGGCATGAGAAATCTCACAGCCCCATTACAGTGGACAGTCCCAGCAGAAGAGGCATTCACAAAACTGAAACAATCTCTAGCGGGAGCAGCGGATCTGGCTCGGCCAGATTACGCGCTTCCCTTTTTTCTTGGATGTTTCTGTACAGGACAACGTGGTCAACGGTGTCCTGTATCAGAAACAAAGGGGGAGAAGGTGTATTCTAATGTATCTAAGCGTGATGCTGGACCCATTAGAAAGAAGGCACCCGGTGTGCACACAACATGCAGCAGGAATAGCAAAACTCATTCAAAAAAAACAGCACATATAGTGATGGGACACCAGCTGGTGGTCCTAACAACACACAGCTTAGTAGCATTTGTGAACTCACAGATTTTCACATTGGCTCCGCTGAGACAAGGGAGATTGAGTAAGACCTTCGAGACCCCGAACCTGGTGTTCACACACCAAGGGATCAATGTGGCTGACCAGATCTCAGGTGGGGAATCACATGATTGCCAAGAGAAGGTCTTGGAAGACCTAAAAATCAGACCAGACTTAGTCAGCGAACCGATAGAGGGTGCTGAAAATTGGTACACAGATGGATGCTGCTATAAAGACAAACAGGGAGACCTCCAAGCAGGGTATGCAGTAGTTAGGGAGACAGAGGCAGGTTACCAGGTTGTGAGCGCAGAAGTTAACAGAAAGACCATCAGCTCAGAGAGCAGAGCTTCTTGCAATGATCACAGCACTGCAACATGCAAAGGACAGAGAAGTGAACATCTACACCGACTCAGCCTATGTGGCAGGAGCCGTGCATGTGGAACTCAAACAATGGGAAAGAGCGGGATATCGAACGGCTAACATGACCCCTGTAAAACATGCAGAAGAAATGGTGATCTTGGCTCATGCCATTCTGGGACCAACCAGAGTGGCAGTCATAAAATGTAAAGGACATGACAGAGAAGGGAGCAGAGTGGCAAAAGGAAACGAGGAGGCTGATCAGCGAGCCAAAGAAGCAGCAGGATACACCCCTCGACATCAAATGATGCTGAGCCACCCACAGGTAAGTGATTTACTCCCAAGAATTGATATGGATATGATTAAAGATTGTCAAAAGAGAGCATCACTTCAGGAGAAGACTGTTTGGAAACAATGAGGAGGCATCGAAACTGAAGGTGTGTGGAGAGGACCAGATGGTCGACCTATTCTTCCCCCAGAATTAACATTAGGTTTAATAGGCCGGGACATGTGGGAGCACAACAAATTATGAGAGATTTGAACCACTGGTGGCACCCCTATCTGGTTGACATGGTAAAAAAAAATGGGTAAGAGACTGTAAGATTTGTGGGCAGTATAACCCAAAGCCAACGGTGAAACCCCACATGGGAGCGTTTCCATTGCAGGTAAGACCAGGGGAAGAGATTGTGATTGACTATACTGATATGATTGACAGAGTTCGAGGGTATCGCTACCTCCTGGTGATGGTCGAATCGATCGCAGGATGGCCCGAAGCGTACCCTGCAAAAAATGAAGACAGTAAAACAGTGATCAAATGTCTGATAAATCATTACATACCGCAACATGGGTTTCTGAGAAGGGTGAGATCTGACAACAAAGGCATTTCAAAAACAGAGACCTATAGGCAGTGGAATTAGCCTTAGGCTTAAAGCACAAATTTGGTACAGTGTATCATTCAGAATCTCAGGGTAAAGGTGAGTGCATGAACTGGAATCTAAAAATCAAATTGGCTAAAATCTGTGCACAGACCAAAATTTATTGGGTTACAGCCCTTCCAGTGGCATTGTTGCAGGTAAGGAGCTCACTAAATAAAGTAACAGGGTTTACACCATTTGAACTATTGACAGGTAGACAGTTCCCAGGGCCCACAGCAGCTATCCCTGGGGAAGAGCAACATATAACCAATTTTCAGTATAAATCATATTTTGATGGACTCAAAGCTTTGTTGTCAGTTTTTGTCTCACAGGTGCACGATGGAGTGACGGGAGGCCAAAAGGGGGACCCACACACAGCAGGGTGGGTCCTTCTGATGGTAATTAAGAGGAGATGGTCAGAGCCCAGGTAGACAGGACCCCACCAGGTGGTCGAGAGAACGTCGCATGCGTGCGCCTATAAGGGAAAGGAGACACCTGGTACCACTGGAGCCAGTGGGCTCCAGCAGAAAAACCAGAAGAAAAAGGTTCAGTAAATTCAGAGCGCATTGAAAGGGTCATCTGCTGGCGACCCCAACAAGGCTCTTTTAATCACGGGGCAGAATAATCCCCAGGGAGAGCCTCTGGCTGAGGTAGTCCACCCTCAGTCAGCAATCTCCTCCGACAGGAGGGGATCTGAAGACAGAAGATAGAAGATCAACGTAAAGATAATTGCAAATAACATCAGAATAACAGATAAATTTCTCCACACATAATTCATTATCTTTGGCAAAAGGTGTGATAACTGGAAATTGATGACTATGCTTGGGGCACTTAGCATAGGAATTGTTTGACTTTTGCAGGATTTTGGTCACTTGTGGATGCTGTTGGGTGCCCTGCATCCAGTTCCTCTGTATTCGGTGTATTACCAGAACTATTAAAGGAGGGGTAAGGGTCCACCACAGGCATATCAGATGCCGTTGTTGAGAGTGGATTCAGAGGACTGGAGTGGGAGCTCCCAGAAGCAACTACAACTGATTGTGAGCTCTTGAAGAGCTCAAAAGGGGGAATTGAGGGAATTAATTATTGCAGATTTAAGGAATGTAAGGCTTATTGGGGAGCACGCTGTGTTTATCTTAAGAAGTTGGAGAGGTGCAGACAGGAGTGTAGGAGTGGGGGGTCGCATAACTGAGCGAGCAGAGCTGGCCTGAGAGGTAAACATATATCCTTATATGGGTTTTATGGCCCCAAACCATAAAGAACGGGGGCGCGCACAGACAGTCAGATTGCAGGGCGCTTAGGGGGAGACAACAGCATGAATGCGGTAAGGGAAGATTAATCTGCAATCTCCAAGCATGCTTGTGTTAAAATCTGCATTATTTTTGACCTTATGTAATATGTGTGGTGATTAATAAATTGTTAAAAATGAAACTGAAAGTCCGATCTCTGCTCTTTCATTACGAACCCGGGAGGGGGAAAGATGGTGTAAGATTAATTTCCCAACAGTATAAATATCCTCACCCTTTAAAATAATGGACTGAGTCATTTTTTTATATATATTTTATATATATGAGTCATATTTTTTATTTTTGCCTAAATCATTATATTTTCAGTGTTTGGTTCAGGGTTTTTTTTTTTCTTTTTTTGTCTGCTTTTTTCGGAAAAATGAAAAAAACAAAAAAAAAATATTAAGTGCCTAATAATTATAGTACATCATAGTAAATCCTCTTCAGGTGTTTAAACAAAACAAAAACACCAGCTACTGTACTGTCAAGTTTCATCAAACATGCCTCACAAGTCATTATTGTATTATTCTTGTATTATTTGTAATAGTAGATGATTGGCCCACCTCACTGGGTCTTCATACTTACACCCCCTTCCCCCATCCCCCCAATTTGCTCTTCTCCTACTAGATTCTATTAGTCATTGTTGAAATGAACTGGGTTGATCTGTCACGTTGATGAAGCAAGTCTTCGGTTTTTACAGGATGAGGAGCTGTTGAGTAGGGAAGCCAGTGAAGTCCACTGAACTCATTAACACATTCTGTTAATATAATGAATGACGTCATTGGAAGACTGTAAAGGTGGCCATAAATGGTTGTGCATGGTCAGCAACAATAGTCAGAAAGGCTGTGACATATTAAAACCATGATTGTATTAAGAAGAGTGCAGAGAAGATATTCCACATACGCTTACATCACTACCAACAGCCTTGACAGCTGACATGAGTCAGGCTGGATCCATGCATTCATGCTGTTAATGTCAAATTTGTGTTTAACAATAGGTTTTAGGAAATGCTTTTTAAGTATAATATCATTATGAAGGTAAATAGAAAAAAGACTAACTTTAAAAGTTTTCCTTGCCTAACCTACGGCACCCGTCAAAAAGCAAGTCACATCGTCCACGATCTCACATAATAGTGTAATTCTATCTAAGGCTCATCAAGAGCAGCACAGATTTTTTAAAAAACTGAACAGGTGTTTGTGATTTTCTTGGTTTTATACAGATCTTAACTTTGTCTCTCTCCTTTTGCTAGAATTCACAGTTTCTAACACTTTGTTCTGGTTCGCCCCACTTCAAAACTTCGGTTTATTTTCCCTGTAAAAATTATTTATTTTCGCTCCATATTTTTACTCTATTCATAGACAATTCATGTTCACCAGTTGTATTCCCACCAGTGAGGCCTTTCCACTAGTGGTGGGCAGATCGATCCAAAATATCGATATTATCGATTCAACGCTGGTATTGGTATGGAACAATATTAACGTGATAGGATCGATATTTTAGTTTGTTTGTCTCCTGTAAGTTCAGTGCGTTGCTCCTGTTCATCAGAGAGCGGATATGTCTGTGCAAACACAGCTCCTCCCGTGCAGGCACTCTTTGCTCCGCCCCCTCCTCCCTGCACTGCTGTGATTAGTTGTCTGCGGTCACGTGACTCAGCTGCACTGAGCAGTCATGTCGGCTGCAGTGAGTGAGAAAGCGGAGCGTCGTGCACATAGATGTACTTTACAACTGGAAATGAAAACCATGTAAACAATGAAGCGTTTTGGGAGGGAATTATCTACTGTGGGAACACCATGGACTTATTTAAAAACGTGAAAGAGCTCTGTGCACTAAATCACCAGATTCACGATTTGCTCTGGCATTAATCATGTGTCCTTTTTTACAACAGTGTTGCCTTTTACTGGTATATTTTTTAACCTTTTTATGTGATAATGTATCAGGAGTAGGTGGCACTCATAGGGATCATTTTCTGTGGAAGAGTCGTGATGCGTGAAACGCCTCTTTTAGATTGGTTAGATGCTGCCAACACCACCCTTTCATGTTAACCTGTAGGACAAACCTGCTATTAACTACCTTAATTTAACCAGTTAACTTAAGTTGATAGCCACTGTTTATCCTGATCGCCAGTGTTAGGCTAAGTTAATCCAGATAACAGTAAGATACCCTGCGTATGTTGAACTTGCTTCGTAGTGCAGCTCCATGGTTTCCAAAGAAAATCCAGTTTCAAAATACATGAAAAGCTGAAAGGTGTGTTTTATTGGGTTAACTAATTATTGTGGAAAGTAAAAATAAGAGTGATTTAGTGGTCATTAAAATGTGTTCAGATTTGGCAAAGTGACGATGATTCATCTCATAAATCATGACACACTGCTCTCCCCTACATAAGCAGCCTTTATAAGTTAAAAGTATCGGTATCGGCAATACAGGCCCTGTATTTACTTGCATCGGATCGAAACCAAAATTTCAAGTATCGCACACTACTACTTTCCACAGTTTGAGAGCCACTACTTTATTTCAAGATTGTTGTTCCCACACCTTCAGTTTACACTGTTTTTCCTCCAGAAGCAGGAAAGATTTCTAATCAGATGGTGCACCAACACTAGTTTAAGCCCTGTACTCAATGTCACAGGTGTCAGTGACAGAATATATATATATATATATATATATATATATATATATATATATATATATAGGGAACACTGTGAGGGTCATGTTCTTTGACTTCTCCAGTGCTTTCAACACCATTCAGCCTGCACTGTTGAGAGGGAAGATGGAGGGAGCCGGAGTAGACAGTCAGCTGACGGCATGGACCATCGACTACCTCACCAACAGACCACAGTATGTGAGTTGCCATGACTGTGTGTCTGATGTGGTAATCTGCAGCACGGGGGCGCCACAGGGCACGGTCCGCTCACCCTTTCTGTTCAGTCTGTACACCTCAGACTTCAGGTACAACTCGGACCACTGCCACCTACAGAAGTTCTCAGATGATACGGCCATCATCGGATGTGTATCAGATGGGAACGACGAGGAATACAGGGGGGTCATCAGTGACTTTGTCGGCTGGTGTGAGAACAACACACTGCAAATCAACGCCAGCAAGACGAAGGAGATGGTTATAGACTTCAGGAGGAAGCCACCCCCTACAGCACCGGTGAACATCCAGGGAAAGGACATTGAGACAGTGGTCTCTTACGAGTACCTGGGTGTTCATCTCAGTAACAAGTTGGACTGGACTACAAACACAGACGTCCTGTATAAGAAGGGCCAGAGTCGACTACACCTGCTGAGGAGACTGAGGTCCTTCGGTGTCTGCAGGACACTTTCGCAGGTCATTCATCCCAGCAGCAGTTAGACTGTATAACGCATCATAATGTCTTGAGTCACTTGGACACTTTACCTCCTCTGCCATCACTTTATCCATACAGTCAGATACATTTTATTTATTACACTCTCACCCATATAATGCATACCATGTATGCTGTGTACCTTACCGGCTACAAATGTATATAATGTTTTGATATCTGTATTTAGTGTTTTGATGTGTGTGTATATGTGTGTTTATGTAATGTGTGTATTGACATTGATATATGTATTTTATGTATATAGTGCTTGTGTATATGTGTATAGTTTTTTCTATTCTATTTTATTTTATTTTATTTTATTCTATTCTATTTTAGTTCATCTGTTTTTTACTCATCCTTTTCATTTTACTCTGTACTGAGCTGCTGTAATGTGCAAATTTCCCCGTCGTGGGATCATTAAAGTTTTATCTTATCTTATCTTACAAGCATGTTTATGCATTGGTACTGACTGCTCAGGCAGTCAATTAAAGAAAATTGTGATTATGTAAACTAGTTTCTTCAAAGAGAAGACATAATGACCAAACTGAAAGTGGTTCTAAATAAATACTGACTCCAATCTTAGAGAGACTACATCTTTAATCCCAAACACAGAATATTTTGTGCTATACAGTCTACATACTTGTGTTTTTGTAATACATTGTAATTTTCATGCTAATTTTGCTAATAAGAGGTCCAGTAAAGTAGATAAAAGTGGAGTCATATATATATATATATATATATATATATATATATAAATATATATATATATATATATATATATATATATATATATATAGTTGTTGACCTCAAGTTACACTTATTTAATGAATATGGGCTTAAAGGCCTGAAAATGAACATATTTAGCTTTAATTTCAGGGTATTCATATCCAGTTTGGTGGAAATGTGTTCAGCTCCTTAATATCTAGTCACTACTTGTCAAGGGATGAAATCTGAATGGATTTTCCTGTGTTATTTCTCCATCAAAAATGTCCAAATCAACAGTTTTTTACAACAGCGAACAGTAATATATGATTGTAGGATCACAGCATCCAACCTACTGAAGAACACTCACCACGAGAAGACATCACACAACCAGAGAGCGATTACAGCAGCACGTCAGCTGTCCTCTGACATGCTGCTGTTCTAAGGAATAGATGCTAAAGAAATAACAGATTCAGGTAACGCATTTAAGCAGAAACTTTATTAAGAACAAAATAATCCAAAAAGAAAAAAAGCTTTAAACTGATCAAACCAGATAATGTGAGAAAGAGTTTAAGAACAGCCTAAACATCTAAAAGCCACAATAAAAGGAAAATGTTTAGAAATGAAACAACAAAGACATCTTCAGTTGTGTGGCTTCACACCGGAGTACACGCATTCAGTCCAGGTACCATCTCTCTGTTCATTTGTTCTCTTTTTTTTGAGGTTTTCTTCACCGTCAACCTGAGAAAAAGTAGAACACTGTGTATGAAATAAATTATGAGGTTTTTAAAATAGTGTGATCATACTGTAATATTTAACTAAATAGCTTATACCTCTGAGGGAGCTAAAAATCTTGAGTGAGACTCTGAAAAACAATGGCCACCAAAGTGATTAATGTTATGCTCAATGAACACACAATATAGAGCTCAATGGAGCCAGTTACCTTTGCAGTGGCAGCAGTTTATCTTACTGATCATGCACAGAGTGAGAGCCAGATAAAATGCCATGAAGATGGTGATGATGCCTGCCAAACTTCTCTCACTGACATCTGCAGATGCAGATATTAGGAGACATTAGAATGTTTGTCCAACACAACTTCTAATTTCTGAAATAAAGAGCAGCTATCGTAAAATAAATGGTAAATGGATTGGTTCTTATATAGCAAGTTTCTACTGAGCACTCAAAGCGATTTATACAACTTGTTTTCATTCACTCATTCATACAAGTACTTTTTCTAACATTCACTCACGTTCACACTCCAATGAACACATGGGAGAGCAATTTGGGGCTTCAGTAACTTGCCCGAGGATACTGATGCAGCCAGGTATCAAGCCATCAACCTTCCAATTAGCATATCTAATCATCATAAGCGCTTTCTAAAAAATTACCAATTTCAAATACAAACTTTTCTACTGCAGTTACTTACACTCAAAGCCAATCTTGGTCCCATTTCCAAACAGTATTTCTCCACATGAACTGACGGCACAGTAGTAGGACCCAGCGTCATCCTGGCTCCTGATTTGAAGGTTGTACACACAGGTAATTTGTCCACTGTCAGTTTTCAGGCAAATGTTCTTATTTTCAGAGTAAATCCTCTCTGGAGCAGAATGATCAGAGTTTTTCAGCCACACGAAGCTAGTGTGTTCTGCTGTGCATTGATCAGAGTGAAGAGAACAGCTGAGAGTCACAGACTCTCCTGATCGCACTGACTGAGACTCTGGCTGCTGGATGACAGAGTCGCTGGATGTCTTTGTGCCTTTGAAAACAAATTATTTTAACAGCGATTGTTAGCATCAGGTTCTCGTTTGACTGAAATTTATTCGTGACACAAAACATGATTAACTATTAGAAATAAATACCTTTCAAAATCAAAAAGGTTCCAGATCCAAACTGAATCGCATTTAATTCCACCACTCCACAGAAGTATGTTCCAACGTCTTCCCATGATGTTGTAGATATGCTCAGATTACTGCTGGTTTGGTCTAATTTAACTGAATAACGACGATCAAATCCCTCACTGAATACAGTCCGATTATAATGAGAATTATGTGCTACCACAAGCTGTAGTTTCCTCTCAGTAGTCACCTTATACCACACTCGTCTCATCACAATACTCTTTATGTAGCATTTAATAGTAGCTGAGTCTCCAATCTTCACTGTTTGTACAGATTCAGGCTGAGAAATTTCACTTATCTGTGCCACACCTGAAATAATGCAGACAGGATATAATCAACTTATAATCAACTAATAATGAAAAGATTCCACAAGTAGAGTTTTACTTACATAAAGAGAAAAGCAGGAAAATGTTTACAAAGAACATCTTCATCTTGTCGGCTTCTTCGGTACAGCAGTTCTGACTTACTGAAGCAGCAGCAGACTTTGCAGATTTACCAACACCAACTTGTCCTACATTCTGCCACATCTGACAGGCCTGATTGGTTCATCACCATCACTGTAGAATATGATTGGCTCCAGTGTCCGTGGTTATATTACAAAGGAATGTGTTGCACATACTTGTTCATGAATAATGTGAACCAAGTGGTGGACCAAGGTACTGTCATGGTTTCTTGGACTCAGGGTTTTCAGTTCTGTGATTTGAAATTTGATTTTTGTTCTATTTGTATATCTTGCTCTATGAATTGTCAGAGTACGGCAGAGTGACAGGCAGGATGTGTAAATGCAGACATGGTAAATGGACTGGTTCTTATACAGCACTTTTCTACTTTACCCGACCACTCAAAGCACTTTATGAAAAATGTCTTCATTCACACAAGCACTTTTTCCTACACCGAAGTGCTTTTCTGTCTAACAGTCACACTCCAATGAATACATATATGAGCAACTTGGGGTTCAGTATTTTGCCCCAAAACACTTTGGCATGCAGACTGGAGGAGCCAAGAATCAAAACACCAACCTCCTGATTAGCAGATGACTTGCTCAACTGCCTGAGCTGCAGCCAAAGATGAATTCATAAACTCAAAAAGGCAGCTTTTATTGCTGGGCTCAGTTGTGGGATACAAAATACCAGGAAGAGGTTTCAGAGGACAGAATATAGAAAATAGGGAGCACCAGAGTATAAAGTCAAAAACAGTTCTTGTGGTCTACCCAACCATGGGGACAGACAGGGCAGACAAAGCAGGATTTGGGCCTGAGGTCCGTGGCAGAGATTGAAGCAGTTTAGGAGACCGACCAGGAGGATGGAAACGAAACAGTTCTGAGGACCAGCCATGTGGCCGGGGGTGAAGATGAAGAAGCTCTGGAGGTCGACTCGGTGGCTAACAGCAGAGACAAAACTGTTGTCATGAATTACAGCATTTCAGTCAATATAATCAAAATAAGTCAAATAGTATAATCAAAACCAAATTAAATTAATAGTCAATCAGGTCAGTAATCAGTAGTCCATTCAAATCAGTAGTGTCCTAATTCAATAATCAAATATTTCAATAATCCAGTCTATGCTTACAATCATTATTAGAGAAAATCATCTTGATTTAAAGTCATTAAAAGCAGTATAAAAATCAAAAATAGTATATAAAAACATAAAAAGGTATATAAAAGCATACAAAAAAAATTTGTATAAAAGTGATTATAAAAACCATACAGAAAAAATTCCCACAGTTCTTCATTGGCAAGTTGTAAACACGTGTGTTTGTGCCTTTGATTTCCTCTCACAATGATTCCTGTCTCCATGAGTGCACCTAAGTCCCTGAAATTCTTCAGTTCTTGAACCAGTAAACACTGTTCTTCATCACAGCTTCCAGTGTGTACTATATGGTTTAGTCACAGAGCCTGCTGGCTGGATGGTCTCAGACACTGACTGTTGGACTAAAGTTTGGATGTCCAAACTGGAACCTTTTACACTGAGAAATGCTCCTTTAGTAAACTCAAAAATAAAAGTACAGATTTTTGCACAGTAGTAAATGGCTGAATCTGAAACATGCATGTCTGTTATCTTCAAGTGATTTTTACTGATGCCATTATTGAATGTGAAGCATGGATTATTTTTGAATTCATTATGAAACATGCCATTTTCATCATATCTATCTATAGGTAGAGATGGACCTTGGTTTTTGTCCTAGAGTTTGTTGGTCCCTGTAAAGTCTTGCAGCATCACCCTCATAGAAAGAGTGCAGAGTTACTTTGTCACCAATATTAGCCGAAACAAAATCATGTTCTCGATGAAGAAATGTGCGCAGTTCAGTCACCTGAACTGAAACAAAATAAGACGATGGAAACGTGTCACTTTATGCAATACACACAAATTTAACTCAGTTAACATCTATAAAATAATGAGATGTAATATCATGAGAAATGACATAAAAAAAAAAAGAAATTTAAAGTCACCTATTCCTATGAATGTACATGCCAAATAAAATTCAAATATTAAACATGTCATTATGTTGAAATTCTTCTTCTGCTCTTCTGCCTTTTCAGTTAAAGCAGCACAGGAGTGGAACTGTGTCCCTCAAAACATCCGAGAACTGACCACATACACTCTGTTCAAAAAGCATCTAAAAAACTGGGTCATAACACATCAGATATGTCAGCATTAGGATTATGGACAATGTCTCCCCCCAACCCAGCCCTGTTGCCACTTGTGTTTTTATGTTATTATGAAGTATAATTTTTTGTCTGTATTATATTTAACTTGGATCCTGTTTTTATCAACAGGATTTGAAGAATGATAATCTGTTTTATTGCTTTTTTATATCTGTTCATTGTAATCTTCTTATTGTTGTTTTTTAGGTTGACAATGTTAAGAGCTGTCCAGGGACAACAGATGAAAAATAGCCTTTTGGCTAATTCTGGTGCATTTACTATGATGTTAATTAATGTACACTGTCCCTGTCAAATAAACTAATAAAAAAAAAAAAGACAAGATTGCGTGTGACTCGCCAACCACAGAAGGCACCAAATGTCCTGTACAGGAAACATGCTCACTGCCTGACAGGTTTAACTCTTGAAAAATTAATAACCACAGACATCTTTACACGTAACACTGTATGATCACAATGGGCTGCGCTTTTTTCGAAAATTTCCTGAAAAAATGCCAACTGGTTGGAAAGTGGTTGCTGGCAGTTGCACCCTTGCTGGCACCTTTCTCTGCAACATAATGAAGCATCTTAATACGTTGGGAGACAGGACCGCATGTTTACGTGTGATGCCCCCACCCCCCAAAAAAAGAAAAATCAGACCAGGTCTCCACTGCTGTGTTTGCAGCTGCACTTTTTGCAGATAAACTGGGCAAATAGAAGCTGTGTAAACTGCACTATACACAGTTTATACAGAGTTTTTCTGATTGTGAAGCCAAAAATTAACATCACAGTTTTTACCTGAAAAATTCGCAACTTTTCATCATCTTGAAATATATAAATTTTTGCTGATGTGATTTTTCAAGAAAAATATCATTTTTTAAATGTGTTGAGTAAAACGTTGCTGTATTCTGGCCATTCAAATTCATATTGCTCATTAAAATTATTATTTTTAATCCTGGTCGGCCCATGACTCAAACTGTGTCTTCAATTTTGGGCTGTCCTATGACTGACACCCCTACTATAGGCAATTGCAAGGAGATCCAGGCAGGAAATGCTCACTTTTCCCTCGCCCCCTGTGGTTATCAGGGGCTCATGGACTGATTTCACTGTGACTACCAGCAACCTTCAAACACATTATTTCCCAGCAGATAGTGGTTGCCATCCCATCTCAAAGCCTGTGTGACTGGGGGATCATTAGATAAGTAACATCTACAGGTTGCAACATGTATGATTCTCATTGAGCCAAAATGTAAGTAATCCCAGATGAAAGTTTGTTTTGTTTTAAGACCTTGGCTTGTTTACTTAACTCTGTGGTTAGCGGTTATTGTTACTAATCAACAAAAACATAAGGCACGCCAGGAAACATTTGAAAACCACAGACTTAACTGAAATCATTAATATCATACACTTTCCTGTCCTCACAGCATTTAAAATACTTTATAGCAATGTCAGATGAAACATTCTGTACTGTTCTTTCTAATAATAAAATGAGGTGAGGATGAACTCAAAAAGTGTAGAAAAAAGGTGTAATGTGTCTGTAGCGCTGGAGGTCGAACAGGTCATCTACTGATCAGAAGGTTGGTGGTTCAAACCCTGGCTGCTCCAGTCTGCAGTCAGTCTTCCAGTGCATTCACTGGAGTGAGATTTTGTATGTGACTGCTGTGCTTGTGTGAATGGTTGTGAATGAAAACATGCTGTATAAAGCACTGTATAAAACCAGCTCACTTACCATTAGAGTTGTCAAATTCATTTTCACTAGGTATGAAATGAGAATAAAGGGCCAGACGTGTATATTTGATTAGTTACTTAAAATTTATGATATTTGGTTGAGCAAAATAAAAGATATTTCATCATATAGTTTACATGTATTATACAGTTTACCCTCCTGCCATCACACTGGCTGTACATGAAAATGAAACTTCTCCATGCAGCTCTATAACTTTAAGGCTTGGCTATGTTGTGGTTGCAGGCCTCTCCTTTGAAAACAGAAACTGCATCAAACCCAATCAATAAACAGATGCGTCTTTACAATCGGGTGAAGATGTCGGCTGATCAGCCCCCCCCCCCCACACACACACACACACTTTAGTTGAAATTGTCTGGTTTTACCAGGAACCTTTCCTGGTTTCTAGTTTAGCTAGAATACAAGAAAAGGAAAAGTTTGCTAATTGCTGCAGTGTCTTAGTGTGTGCACTGTGCAAACCGGATATGTTACAAGAGGGTGGGCCAGTTTGTTTCAGACACAACCAATATGCACACTGAAAATCCAAAAAGACACTGTTTGTAGCACAACAGAATATCAATGTTAAGTAGGTAATTTCATGCCACAATGGTATGAAATTAACTTAACTTTATCAATTTAAAATTTTATCTTGAGCTACAGAAGTCAAAATTGTAAAATTTAGAAATCTGTAAATTATTATATACATATATATTAGTATTCTACATGTAATTATTATTTCTCAGTTTCTTTACATTTATATTCATTTGGCATGGCTCAGTGGTTTGCTTCATCAAATAAAGAAAAAAAAATATTCTAAGTTTCTAAAAAAGCAAAAGTCCATTAGAGCTGGCTCACTGTAGAGTCTAATAGAGGCGTCTTAAGGTATCTTGTCTATTGCTTTAATGTGCAGTTATACAGTGTGAATATGAGATTTTGAGATATGAGATCATTGACAAAACATGTATTTGTTTTTCCATGAAAAATTTCAATTTCATAGAGTATAGTTTTATTAGTATGTAGATATCAATGAGGAAGTACTGAGTGGTGGAACAATAATTTCACATTTCATTTTGGAGACTGAGCAAATTTTGCACCGTTATTGCAAATATCAGTTTGAATTTTTCTTAATAACTAACAAAAAATTTACAATTAATTAACAAAAAAAGAGAGAAAGTGCAGAGAAATAATGCCACAATCTACTTTAAAACTCATAATTTTTAGGTAAAATTACACATAAGACACAGCTGCTAAGCTTAAGCCCTATTACATAGAAATAAACATGTCCAGTTTATTGCTTTATACTGGAATAGAGACATTTATCCTCTGGGTCCTGTCTTTTTCTGGTAGATCTGCTGGTCTTGTTTACCCTCAAAGCAGCATAATGAAGGTTTTCTTCAGGTTCACAATTCTGGCAATGAAATAAATCCACAAATCACAATATGCCACAAGAAAACGGACAGATGGATAACAAATACTTCTCATAGCAGTAAAATTATTTAAAATTTTGATATTCTACCTCTGAGTTTGTTACAAAGGAAGCTGAAAATCTTGCATGAGATCCTGAAACACAAAAGAGAAGCTGTGTTTCTACAATAGCACACTGCAGTTTTAAATACATTTCACACAAGCAGCAACATTTACCTGTACACTGGCGTCTGCTTATATGGTACAGTAAGAGAGCCAGTAAAATGATCAGCATGGTGGTGAATGCCAGGGCAGCACTCAAGAAATACACAGAGAGAAGAGACGTCGCCTCAGCTGCAGTAACAGACAGATGCGATGACATTAGCAGCTTTTCAATGTTGTGTTAACCCTTTAACTAGAACATAACCCTGAGTATTTATCAGGTGAGGAAATGTTAAGCTTCTACTCACTCTCCAAGTCCAGCTTGGTCCCGTTTCCAAAAATCATGTATCCACATGAGGCAACAGCACAGTAGTAGGTCCCAGCATGAGAAACATTCAGGTTCTTCAGTGGGAAGTTGTAAACACAGGTGTTTGTATTTGTCTTTGGTTTCCTCTCACACTCATCATTCCTCCCTTCGTTGGTGTAAATGAGTCCTGAATGAGATTCTTCAGAGTCTTTGAACCAGTAAACACTGTGTTCTCCATCACAGGTCCCAGTGTGTACTGTACAGTTCAGAGTCACAGAGCCTCCTGGCTGGATGATCTCAGGTGCAGACTGTTGGACTAAAGGCTGAAGGTTCAAACCCGATCCTTTAACACTGAGAGTGATGCCTTCTGCAAATGAAAAACTTACCGAATAGCTACTCGCACAGAAATAAGTAGCTGAGTCTGAGATCTGCAGATTTCTTATGTTCAAATGATTTTGAGCTTTTCCTGTATCCAGTGTGAATCGTGGATTGTTCTGACATTCATCATAGAAAGTGCCATTTTTATCATATGAATAGAAGCTAGAAATGAGCCTCGGCTTCTGTCCGAGTGTTTGCTTATACCAGTAAAACCTTGCTACCACTTCATCTTTGTAGACACATTTCAAAGTTATACTCTCCCCAACATTAGCGGATATAAAACTGCTCTCTTGATGAACAGACGAGGACTGATGACTCCTCTGAGCTGAAGTGACAGGAGAGATAAAGCAAAGACAGTTCCTTTCAAATTCAGGAAGTAAACTAGAAACAATTAAAAGCCACGTTATTAAGAGTGACCAGAATCTCTAAAAGATAAAAGCTGCTGAGGAAAAAAACACAACTCACCCATTTCCCCAAAGAACAAAAACATCAAATAGAAAACAGACTGTGGAGATGTCATTGTGCTCAAATCGGTGACTTGAGTGGAAAGAACCTCTCTCATCACAGGCTCTTCAGGGGCAAGACTGCGTTTGATTGGCTGATTTAAAGTGACACTGTATGCAAGGAAACAGGTTCACATTCACAGCATAGTGTCATGATTTTGAGAGAGATATATAAGGTGGTACACAAAGATACACAAAGTCACTCTTCAACTTACCATTAAACTTTTACCTACTGAAATTTAACTGACTAGCCTCACTCACACTACAGCACCTTACAGGTCAGATTATACCTGCTTTTTTTTTTTCCTTTAATACAAAAACTAACAAATTAGCGAGTTAATTTCAATTACATTTTATTTATATAGCATTAAAGCACAAAGAAAGTCACTTCAGGGTGCTTACAGACAGCAACTTAGTTGAAATATTGCTTGTACAAAAAATGGCTCTGTGATTAAGGAAGCTGCTGCTCGTACCACTTTCCTTTGTTTTAGCCCCAAGTTCTCACCTTTAACATTTCTGTGTGTATTGTAGTGAGGCTTCACGTTCCTACACATCTTTATTGACATAGTGTGAGTGAGTTCTCTGGTGTTGGGTTTTTTTTGGTTCATTTGTGATTTAACTGATTTCCCTCTTTTCTGTCTCAGTAGTATTCATGTTGTAATAAACTTTTTTTTTGGTCACTGGTTACTTTGCTTCCTTTGCCCTTTTTTTTTCACATGCTTATAACTGCCTGCATCACCTTGAGTGTGCATACACAGGCTTGTCTCATTTCACTCACTTTAATACTCAGCTCTTCTGTCTTCCTGTCTGTGATTATGTTTAAAGCTGTCTTATATAGAATATAGTTTATATCAAAAGTCACATGCAAGAAAAATCATAATTCAAGCAAATAACCGAGTTTTGATGGCACAGGTATTAATTTCCTGTGCATAAATTCAACCACCCATGAATGTAGATCTTAGCAGCCACGTGCAAAAAGAAGCTACCTGCGTGCGAGTGTCTGCTTTGCACACTGCTGCAGTTTCACGCTGTCATGAGTAACTCTCTGCAGTCTGAGCTGAATCCTGCTCACTCGAAGCAACTGACTTTTGAGAGTTTGGGTGGAGCCCAATGGAGTCACTGGCCCTCATCATGTGATTGAATCAGAATCAGAATCAGAATCTTTATTGTCATTGTACACAGAAGTTGCACAACGAAATTTAAAATGCATTCCTTTCTAGGTGCCTCAGACAATAAATAATAAAATAATAAAAATATGAGTGATAAAAATGATTACTAAAATACAATGCACAATAGTAAATTAACAGACGAATCTAGCCCCAATACACACCAACGCACGCACACAGTCAGCACTACCACCCCACATCACTGTCCAAACCACACAGAGTTCAGTTCAATGATAGCCCTGGCATAAAAGCTGTTCCTCAGTCTGTTTGTTCTGGCCTTCATTGTCCTGAAACGTCTGCCTGATGGCAGTAGCTGAAACAAAGAGTGTCCAGGGTGTGAGGGGTCCTGGAGGATGTTCTGTGCCCTCCTCTGGCAGCGGGCATTGAACAGTTCCTGGAGGGAGGGCAGGGGACAGCCTATGATCTTTTGAGCCGTGTTGATGATTCGCTGGAGTGTTTTCCTGTCTGCTGCTGTGCAGCTGTTGAACCACACGCACAGACAGTAGGTCAGGATGCTCTCTACAGAGCACGGTAGAAGGACACCAGCAGATTCTGGGTCAGATGGTTGCTCCTAAGAACCCTCAGGAAATGCAGTCTCTGTTGGGCCTTCCTGACAATGCTGGTCGTATTGATACTCCAGGTCAAATCATCCTGCAGATGTACTCCCAGGAACCTAAAATCTGAAACCAGCTCCACTTCATCCCCCTCGATGAACAGAGGTTGAATGACATGTGTTGTCCTCCTAAAGTCTACTACCATCTCCTTTGTCTTAGTGGTGTTCAGGATCAAGTTATTCTCACTGCACCACCTTGACAGCCGCTGCACCTCGTCCCGGTATGCTGACTCATCCCCGCCTGATATGAGCCCCACCACAGTGGTGTCATCCGCAAACTTAATGATGCAGTTACTGGCATGTATGGAGGTGCAGTCATGTGTGTAGAGGGTGAAGAGTAGAGGACTCAGCACACAGCCCTGTGGAGAGCCGGTGCTGAGGCTGATGGCTGAAGAGAGGTGGGGACCTACTCTTACCCTCTGGGAACGGTCTGTCAGGAAGTCCTTGATCCAAAGACAGGTGGAGCGTGGTATCCCCAGATCTGACAGTTTAGTCACCAGTCTGCCAGGAAGGATGGTGTTAAACGCCGAGCTGAAGTCCACTTTTGAATCAATCTGTCGGGACTTTTTTGCTATTTTCATCTATACTTTTTCACTGACAGCAGGGACCCATCCAACATATCATACTGTATTTACCGTTAGGGCCTTTCCCTACTATCGGCAGTGACTATTTGTCACTTTATACTTCATATGCTGCCTGTACCATTTTCCCTACCGTCAGCAGTGACTCAGCATATACTGTCAACTATGTTATTATTACTTTCATTTATCATTATATGGGATATATTTACTTGTACTATCTATAACTTATATTATTGTAGTGTCTCTAGTTTTCACTTTTTACTACTTGTGCAGTTACTAATTTTACACCTCATATCACCATCATATAAGTACCTGTGGTCATCAGTTTCCTATCCTAAGTAGCAGGCGCCACTGGCTTTTGAAGAGTTTCCAGAGTGAGCACTGCTCCACATATCACTTGTAACCAATATTATGTTTCAGCAGTGTTATGCGACAGGTGCGCTCCTAAAATGGAGAGTGGTCCTCCACCCGCCCACCCCACCCCGTGTTCTTGTAGCGAGAAGGGGAGAGATAAAACTTGGCCAAGTGGGGTGATACTAGTGATGGTACCTTAGCTGATGTTTCAATAAAAAGATTCATCATGGTGACATCTGTCTGAAGGGTCATAAACCAGCAGGTACCCTTGTGACGTGTGCGCCTTAAGCATGTGACTTAAGGGAACAAAAGCAATGATCCGATCCAAAATATGCAAAATTCTAAGCAAAATGACAGACCGTTTTTCTGTTTTCTATTCCTTGTAAAATTTTTACAAAGTTTTGATTTCAAAGGGGAAAAAGAAATATAATTAGTTTTACATTATATGGATTCACACTAAGAAATGAAAAAAACTAAACAAAACTGTTTTTCAATATCTGTTTTTAAAAGGTAAAACAAATGACCAAACGTAAATGGACCAGAACACATGTGGGAAAGTATTTTTTATATTATATCCATGGATGGTAGAAATGCACTATATTGCCAAAATTATTCACTCACCCATTCAAGTCACTGAATTTAGGTGTTCTAGTCACTTCCATTGCCACAGGTATACAAATCAAGCACCTGGGCATGTAGACTGCTTCTACAAACATTTGTGAAAAATTTTTCATTCTTACGAGCTCAGTGAATGTGAGCATGGTGTGGAGACAGGATACCACTTGAAATTTCCTCACCACTGAATATTCCACAGGCAACTGTGTTATTATTATGACTGGAAACAACAGCAACTGTGTCACAAAGTGGTAGGCCATGTAAAATGCCAGAGGGGCGTCAGTGGATTTTGAATTGCACAGAAGTCACCAACTTTTTGCAGTGTCAATTGCTGCAGACCTCCAGACGTCATGTTGTCTTGATTTAAGAAGAGTGCATAGAGAGCTTCATGGAATGGGTTTCCATGGTCAAGTAGCTGCATCCAAGCCTTACATCACCAAGTGCTATGCAAAGCATTGGATGCAATGGCATAAAGCATGCTGTCACTGGACTCTAGAGCAGTGGAGACGTGTTCTCTGGAGTGACAAATCTCCGTTTACTGTCTGGGTTTGGAGGTGAATGCCAAGTGTAAAGCTTAGTGGAGGGGGGATTACAGTGTGGGGTCATTTTTCAGGAGTCAGGCTCAGCCCCCATGTTCCAGTGAAAGGAACTCTGAATGTTTCAGCATACCAAGACATTTTGGACAATTTCATGCTTCCAACTTTTTAGTAACAGTTTGGGGATGGACCCTTCCTGTTCCAACATGACTGCACACCGGCGCGCAAAGCAGGTCCATAAACACATGGATGAGCATGTTTGGTGTGGAAGAACTTGACTGTTCTGCACAGAGTCCTGACCTAGACCCAACAGAACATCTGCAAGCCAGGCCTTCTCATCCAAAATCAGCGTCTGACCTAACAAACGCGCTTCTGGAAGAATGGTCAAAAATTCCTATGAACATACTCTAAACTTTGTGGAAAGTCTTCCCAGAAGAGTTGAAGCTTTTACATCTGTAAAGGGTGGGCTGACATCATATCAAACCCTGTGGATTAAGAATGGGAAGTCACTCAAGTTCATATGTGTTTTAGTTTCTGTCCCACAGTTTGCTTATGCTGGTAAAAAAAAAAAAAAAAGGATTTTTTTTTCCAACTATTGTGGAACATGTTTTAAGTAAATGTTATCATTGATCTACTTTTGATTTTTTTTTTTGGTTTAAATTTATGTTACATTTTAATGCTAATAAAAGTGTGTGCAGTGTGTGCAGTGTGTGCAGTGTGTGCGGCTAGCCATCTGTCAGGCCTGATTGAACTACTGTTAGCTGTTATTTTATTCTGTGCTGCCAAGATGTCTCTGCTCTTCAGGTGTATGATTACCAAATGCTTTTTCATATTCGATCATCCCACAGAACTTAGCACAATCTTGGTGACCAAACTTGAATCTTCCACCATTCCTGGCATCTGTACGGCTTACCTGTGTCGCTCACCTGCCATCACTTCAGCGAGGAAGTGTTCTAGAAGACAGGGGAAGCGTTGAGGTGTTCTGCTAAGAATTAAAACTTACCTGAAGTTTGGCTACAGGTCTGATCCCTCCCAGTTTGAAATTTTATTACTTGTTTTTAAGAGTCTCAGTGGTTTGTTGCCTTGTTATTTAACTGAACATTTGAAACCCCACAGTGCTACCGCAGCACTGAGGTCTACAAACCAGCTGCTCTTGAATATGCCTAGAACCACACTTAAAGCATGGCGGTAGAACCTTTTCAGTGGTGGTGCCTAATCTTTGGAACAACTTACCCTTTCACATAAGAGCTGCTCAATCTCACAGTCATTTAAAACACCTCTTTTTTCCCCACTTGGTTTCAGGTCTAGCTGAGCTTTTATTATGCAAACACAGCTTTTAATTACTTTGTGGTATTTTATTTTTTTAGTATACATTTATTTTGATTTAGTAACTTATGTATAGTATGTATTGTGTATAACCCCTACAGCACTTTGGTCAACTGAGGTTGTTTAAACGTTGACTTGACTTAGTGTCATCTGAAGTAACATACAATAATGAATTGTTTTCAAAGTCTGTGCTAGTATTTCTGTCATGGTAGCACCCTTACATCCTGTTAAAAAAACACAGAGCTCGTGTGTGCAAGAAGGAAAACATATGGGGGATCAACTTTCTATGACGTCTTAGCTCATCATGCAAGTCATCACACTTCATACACTCACTTTTTTGTGTGTATACACCAGCAACAGCCCAGAATCCATTGCCTTGTTGGTTCATTTCCCATTTGAAATAAACTCACTCAGCTTGTTTTTTTTAGCCTATAACAGCCATTGTCTTTTACTAAAAACAAAACTGGTTCAAGAGGTAGAGGGTTTCTGTCTTTGGCATTGTACTGTATGTCTATATGCAGAGGTGCTGCTTCTTATCGGGCAAGGTAGGAAGCTGCTTCTGGGGGCCTCTGGGGGCTGACAACCTTGAAACTACAGCAGTGGCAGTATGCAAAATTTGCAGTAACAGTCAGGAAAGCCCTGAAACTTGTCTATACTATTAAACAGACGTTACATTTCTTCATCGCCGCAACAGATTTTCATCATTTAATAATTAATAATAATTTGTTCTTGTCCCAGCATTTTTTTGTGGTGGACCAGGAGTGCCATGGCTGACAGGTTTATCCATGCTGTCACTGCTCACTGCACCCCTCAGTCAGTGAGTGAGTGCGTGCATGCGTGCGTGTGTGTGTGTTAGGAAGTGACAAGCAGCGGGCTTGCTGCAACAGTGAGCGCGAATTACCATAATAACCACATGTTGGCTGTACCTTCTTTCAAGTAGATTTCATGCAGGTACATTTTCATAATAGTTTACATTTGACTAACAGTGTCAGGCACAAACACATAATTATGGTATGCAAATGTGTCAGCGACAATACGCTCGGTAAGGATTAATGATGAATTAATTGATAGGCAGAGTAATCATGTTACTACTGAATGCTTTAAATTTTCATAGGCTGCAGCCTGGTGGGTTAGAATTATTCAGAGGTGAGGACTGCTCAACAAGTGAAATTTTATAGATATATATAAATTTAGTATACATATACTGTCCTAGGTCACGTTAAAGTTTTAAAATCAGATAGAGCTAGACATATGTTTAGCTGAATTGTGTTTTTGTGAAACATCTAAAAGAACACACTGAAGTGTAGTGATTCTGTGTTATTCGAAAGCTGCATGAAATTACTAGTCAGCTTAGTTCAGCTACACTGGTTACTTTGCAGTATTATGATCAAGTTCAGAAAAGATGCACCTTGCTGGACTGGTTATATCTAGGGTACTGTTACTAGGTTATATCAAGGGCAGCAGACATCCAATTAGATTTAAGCAGATGAACAACACAATTGCACCCAATGTATTTCAGTGTCTATGAATCCATATCTGGAATGCTGAAGTGAATATAAAATGCAAATGCACTTGTATGAGTTGCTGTTTAAAAGCTTGTTTTGTAGCTTTATTGCAAAGTAACAATCTAGAGTGATCACATTTAGCTGAAAAAAAAAAAAAAAAAACATTGAAGAACTCATGATGTACTTCTAAAAAGAGAGAGAGCATGAGGGCTCATACAGAGCCAAAGATGAAACTTTTTGAGTTTTACTGCTTTAATCAAAAGTACACACATTACTCCAGGTGTCATCAGTCCTGTTCCTGTTCTCCCTTAAAACATGTTGGCAATCCTGACAATGACAAAGGGTATAGAAAAGTGTGAATAATGCACATAATTCATGAAAAAAATTACTTATTTACTGATTGATTTTACCTCTCCATCTTTTATGAAGAAATCTGAAAACCTGCATGAGATTCTGGACAGATGCAGCTATTTATGTTGATGATCACACACAAACAGGTAACCAGTAATATACACAGAATAGTTGTGAATGCAATAGCTTCTCTTAAGGAGTCCACATCATCTGCAGATTAAGGAGGAGAAATAACAGAGCTTTCAGCTAAATGAGTTTACAGTGGAGCAAATACTTTTCTTGAATGTAGCCAGACATGCAGAACATAGACTTCAGGATGTTTTCTGTTAAGTTAAATTGTGAATATCAGTGACTGCTTGGCTGCTAGACTGTTACTTACCCTGAATGTTCAGCGTGGTCCCATTTCCGAACACTATATGTCCACACGAGTCGACAGCACAGTAGTAGATCCCCATATGAGAAAGATTCAGATCCTCTATTGGTAGGTTGTAGACACAGGTGTCTGTTTGTGGGTTAGTTTTCCTCCCACACTGATCATTCCTGCCTCCATGGGTGTAAATGAGTCCTGGATGAGATGGTTCTGTTTTCTTGAACCAGTAAACACTGTGTTCTCCCTCACAGGTCCCAGTGGTCACTGTGCAGTTCAGAGTCACAGAGCCTCCTGGCTGCATCGTCTTAGATGCTGACTGTTGGACTAAGGCTGGGGTTTTCAAACCTGCCTCATTTACTTTGACAATGGTGCCCTCTGCAAAAGTTAAGACAATCTATAGCTGCATGCACAGTAATAAGTAGCTGAGTCAGATATTTGCAAATCTGAAATTGTCAAGTGAATTCCATTGTTTGCTGCATCCAGTCTAAAGCGTGGGTTGTTCTTGAATTCATCATGAAAAGTGATTTTTGTATCATACACATAGTAGGTAGAGATAAGCCTTGGTTTCTGTCCCAGAGTTTGCTTATACCACAAGACCCATGCTGAATCATCACCTTCATAGAAACATCGCAAAGTCACACTTTCACCAACATCAACCAGGATAAAACCTTTGTCTTGATGAACAGATGCCTGTTGTTCCAGATGGGACCCCTGAACTAAATTGAAACCAGAAAAGAAAATAGCAGAGTCAAGCTTTCACTGACATTAGCTGATACAACATGTCTCTCATGTTAATTAGATGTGAACTAATTCTTATTGGAAATCTTAATTGACAGGAAACAATACAAAGTAAATGCAGCGTAATCCAAGTTTTAATCACAAAAAAACAACTCACCTACATTCCCTAAGATCAGACATGTCAGATATGATGCAACCGAGAGAGATGTCATCATGACCCCACTTCTAGGCTGAAAGAAAATAATCTTTACTTTCCTCCACTCTTTTGAGGTCACATCCATTTTGATTGGACGGTCTGAAGCCATGTGATCTGCCCCAAATAGGAAATGTGGTTACAAGTTCACTGACATTTTTTGCTTCTTTGAATAACCTCAAGACACTGTGCACCAATAATATAATAGGGGAAGTGTGTTTTAAACACTAATAAATGCACAAAAATACATAAGACATATGTTTAGTTTCACTAGGAATTTGTACCGAACACAGCTATTACATATAGTTTAGCTGCTGGTGTCAAGCGAACACATTTGAAGTTGCTGTGTGGTTGTCGGTGTGCTCTAGTCATGTCTGAAAGTACAGACTGTTCAAAAGCACTATAGGCAGGGTGACACCAGAGAGCACAGGAGAAATATTCCAAATTGTTCTACTTCATTTTTAAAATAATACATCAAAAGTTCTTTAGTAGAGCAACTTTTTTTATAGGGGTGTGTTCAGAGCAGCCTTGTTGCTCCAGTGCTGAGCAGTTGTTACCATCTTAAGTCAAGGAAACATTCACTATTACTTTTAAATCAGGCATTAACTTGGAACACTAGCTAGCTTCAGTTTTAAATGCTTCATCAAATGTTCCTGATTAATGGTGGGCAGCAGCGACGGCTTCATTCATTCTCAATCAGTAGATAAGAGGATATGTGTCAAAGATCAGTGAGACGAATACAAAATGGTGGACATGACATGACAAAGACGTCATAACTAATTTTCGAGTCTCCACCTTGAGGAACTCAGACCCCACCCTAGAGCAGCAGGATGGGCAAACTCCAAAACAACAACAACATCAACATCAACATCACCACAGAAGACTATGACAATATGAGGGGATTTAAACAGTGTCTTTGGGCTGTCACCAAGTTTAAAGTAAGCAGATTCTGATACTGGATGTTGTGCTGGCTTCAGCGTGTCAAGGACATGTGAAGCGACAGGTGCTCATACACAGTGGACAACAAACAGCACAGCAGTGAATACAACTAAGGTGCTTCCACGTTTTAGAGTTAACAACTTTTGCCCAATAAGATCCTTCATCAAACCACCTTTTTCACTGACTTCAACACGCAGAAAAGCAATCTTTCTACCAGCTGCCATCCACCACCAATACTTCTTGCATAAGTATGCCACACCTGATTTTAATTGTTACATATCTTTATGCAGACTTCTAAACGTTAAAACTGTGCAATTTAGCACATTCTTATAAATTTTATCACTGGCTGATTTGGTAGCTTGTTTAGAGGGCAGTACAGTTTTACCTCTTCTTTATGCTGAAGTGCATTTACAGATACAGCAGTTACTCTTCTCATGTATTTCTAACAGCAGTTTAAAAGGAGCGTCTGGTGACTTGTAGGCTTATCAAGGGTTACAGTGGAATTTGCCATGAGGGCGACCCAGTGTACTGTAGCACTGTTGGGCGGACAGTGTAAATGACCTTCAGACATATTTGAGTAGTAGTTTGTTTGTGTGCAAAGAAAATGTATGTTTCCTTCACTTTAGGGTGGCAATGTTTGTTCTGTTTATTCCCTAGCGCTTACGGTGTGTTCACTAAAAGCAGTGGTTCTCAAATCCAGGCCTCGTGGCCCGGTGTCCTGCAGGTTTTTGATGTGTCTGTGCTTCAACACACCTGAGTCAAATATAGAAGTCATTAGCAGGACTCTGGAGAACTTGACTGCATACCGAGGAGGTAATTCAGCCATTTGATTCAGCTGTGTTTGATCAAAGACACATCTAAAACCTGCAGGACACTGGCCCTCGAGCCTGGATTTGAGAATCACTGACTAAAAGGCTTCTGCATATCCAGTCCTCAATAAAGTTTATGCAGTTATTCGTGAACTGGGACCTTTTCTGCACTAAAAGATGGCAGAAAGTGATGCTACAAGAGTTAATAATGAAAGAGTACATCATGAACATGGAACATGTCCATTCTTGCCACGAAGCCTTTATCCAAATGCTAGTGGTATCACTTACTTGTTTTGCTCTTAGCCTTTTTCCAGCACGCCGGCAATACAGTTGGTGCCAGTGCCACCCATCACTGCTAGTGCCGGGGTTGTCACATTTAGCATGACTGCTAAACCTTGTAGTAACCCTGTAGTGGCTTGGGTGCTCATGCCTGCTTGGATCTGTGGACCATCAACTTCAAAACAATCATTATCGCTGTCTTTGCAGCTGTACGCCTGCTTAATGTATAATTATGATTACTTTGATATATATTTTTGGTCTTTTTCTGTTGAAGACTGACTCAGAAGAACATGAGCTCCTGATCTATGAAACAACATATTACGTTGCTCTCACAGACAAAACACAGAGTCAGGCAAACAGGAGGGCGTAAGTTCACAAGTCACTGTCCTGGTGGATTGATAATGAGTGACAGTCTGTTACAATATTGCTACAGCATGTTTCCTGAGTCCACCACCTATTTTCCCAAAACCTTAAACACAAATCCAAAAATTCAAGCTAAATTCACAAACCCCAGATTTTCCTCTCAAAATCAAACCATCACCGCAAAATGCAGTTGGCCTGTGTGCAAAACCAAACACACACTCACAGCAAGTAAAAGTATACTCGAACCGACCTTCTGTTACACACTACATCAAATAATTTAAGACACAGCATCCAGGGCATGTAGTCAGCAGAAAATGTTATTTCAAGTGTATACAGCGAAACACTGCCATAGTTAGAGTGACATGACAGTGCTGAATTACACAAACAAAAATAAAAAAAAAATGAAAAGCACAGCACTGTGTGACACATTCAGTCTGCACCATCATGTCTGTGTGCGAGGTCCAGCCACATCACAGACAATCCCCTCCTTGTGTGCCAAATCCAGCCTTCACAGGACTCTACAGTAACAGCATCACATGCATGTTTCATTGCCTTCAATATATTCTCCCTGGTGTAGGGCTGTCGGTTGAACACCTTGCACCTCCATGCAGAGAAAACCCCTCTATAGGATTGAGGAAGGGGCTGTAAGGTGGATGGACCATGTTCATGTAGTGCTGGTTGTCTGGGAACCACTCACATATCTGGACAGCGGTGAAAGTTCACAGTGTCCCAAACTATGACATACACAGGGGGCACTGCTTGCTGATCCAGCTGTTCGTGCGCAGCCATGCGATGCTGTAGACCACCCAGGAATGCGAGGTGGTGTCCGGTGTTGTATGGCCACAGGTTAGCATTGACGGTGGAGGGCCCCCCCAGTTACAGTATTTCACAATTGCTAAAACACTGAACCCCATTCCCTAAATCAAATCCACAGTAGCCTAAATGAACTTCTTGAATCACGCACTCTTCTGGCCAAAACGTGGACACAGTTCTGGCACTACAGCCGCTGCAACTCAATCCCTCTTTTTTCCCTAACAGCAAACACATCCTCAGTCACTAAACACACTTCACACATATGTTGCCTAACCTTAAACACATTCTCAGTCATTGAACACTTTGTTGCAAAACTGTAAACAGTGGCAGCAGAACGCCAACACAACTCCAACATCGCTGTCAGATGTTGCACACAGCAACTCACAATTGAACACACATTTGTCAAATGTCATCTGCCCTTTGTCATGCTTCCCTCATGGTTGTCCCGTGGTCCTCATCCTCTTCCTCTCACACGCGCTCTTCCTCCTCTGCCTCTCTGTGTGTGTCTGTCCATTATAGATGCACATCTGCCACCTGCACACTAAACTGACTTTTATCCTGTCCACTTGGTCTGCTCACATCATTGGACAAATTTATGGGGTTCCATTTGTGTCAAAAATAAGTAGAAGTAATATGTGCAGATGTTGTTGCTCTACGTTGTTGCTATGTGTCTTTGGTTGATGTCTATGTGTATGTTGCATATGTGTATGCTGCATATGTGTATGTTGCATAAGTGTTTGCTGCATATGTGTATGCTGCATAAGTGTTTGCTCAATATATATATGTTGCATATGTGTTTGCTGCATATGTGTATGTCTCTAGCTGCTGTTGTGGTTATTACTCACTGCGATCGTGCCAATTCATCTGCAGTAAAGTAGTGTACACCTCGCAGTTGTTTTTGTTGCCCCCTGTTTTTGGTTCATGTAGTTGTCTGCACGTCCTTAACGTCTGTGATTGGTCAATGTCGTTGGTCCTTGTCGTTGGTCAGTGTTGTTGTTGCCTGTTCTCTTCGTCATTAATAACTTTTGAAGTAGGTCTTGTCTGATCAAAGTGTTTATTAGATATTACAAAAATGTTGGTCTTTCAATATCGGCGGTTTCGAAATGGTTAGATTTCGACGTCGTATTTTCTTTAGGCATTAATTAGGGCAGCAAAGCAAGAGAAAGGGACCTGGCGCAAATGGCCTCGGCACAGTCGGAGGGGTCGGGGCAGGGCGCCGGGTAATTTTATAAGCCTAAAATTTTAAAAGCCTAACACCACGGAGTTCAGGCTATTGAAGAAATTAAATATATATATATGAGCTGCTGTTGCTTATGTACTTGTGTATTTTAATCAATTATTTTCCAGTTTAAGACAAAGTTTCTCAGGGAAATAAATGTACATATGGTAAGCATAAACATATACCATGAGTGTATTTGAAACTTCATAAAAACTCATTTCCTTCACTATTTACTATGTATAAACGCATGCTCGCAGTGGCAGGACCCATATCGCTTTACATGATATCTAGTGTCTGGGCCACCAGATTGTTAAATAACTGAAAATTTACTCTGAGAGTAGGGGGCACAATGGGCCAATAGACGCTAACCATTTTTTTTTCCTTTTTAGGAAAGTCATTTATACAAATATCAACTGAGAATACATAGTTAGCCATGCAGGACTCGCTAATATTAAAATTGATCAAAATGCCACCCGTGTCTTTGATCAGGGGCTCTGGGCACCCACTACAAAGTTTTGTGGTAAATGTTGTCTCATTTTATACAAAGCATTCCAGTTTTTTCAGCAGCACGAGGGCCAGAGGCCATGATAGGCACAAAATTAATTTCCAATTCACTTTGTTTAATGCAGTCAATGCGACATCTTGATAAATATGACAGAACATCCAGTAAATCCAAATTGTTCAGGCAACATGTTAACAGGCAAAATTTAACATTGGTATTTGCAATGAACACAAGGTACAAAAAGATTCAATAACGCTCCAGCTACAGCACAGAAAAGGCAAACATTTGAGACACATCAGAACAAACCTTCAGGAACATCTAGTTTTATCCACAGTGAGAACTTACACACAACAGTTGATACTTCAAACCAGAAAAATCACAAAATACTATTAACATGTAAAAAAAGTAGTTATATTTTGAACAAGACCTTTAGAGCAGCCGCAGCAAAGACATGCTGCATTCAAACAAGCAAATTACTGTATCTTATTTAATTGAAATAAACAGAGTGCATCTATGATGCTTATCAGACAATTGCATCATCCCATTGACACTGATTAAGAACAAAGGACATTACAGCTCAGAGGTGATGCGTTTGATGGCATGCCCTTGTTTATCCAGGCGAACTGTGTACCACAAGCAAGTCAACATGAAAAGGAAAAAAAAAAAAGTTAAACAAAACCAAATGTTGGTGACTGCAGTATTCCAGACTCCATATATTCAGTAAAGTCTTCAAATGTGGCATGAATAGGAAGCCTCAAAACAACGCTGCACGTGTTGGCTTCAGGATAGCGCCGTCGGGCGCCATTTTCATGCGGGGCATGAAGGAATTCAATTTGAGGCCTCTGGGGGAAGCCCAAAGGAGGAATCTGGTCCACTCCAGAGACAAATATCAAAAGTTTTTCAAGGCTGACTGCTCGTGAACCATCTAAAGGAAAAACAGCAATATAATATTGATTACTTTTGTCAAGTTTGTATATTACCTAGTAATTTTGTGCATAACAAACATACATACGCCTACTTCAATTAGCCAGTCCCTCCAAAACATTAGGGTCAAATTTTCATTCCTTCGGGCATTGCTGCCAGCTGGGGAGAGGACGGTCTCAAAAAGAGTCATCATGCTCTGAACAGTAAGTTGGCTGTGTCCAGACCAGGGTTATAATAGTTTTGGATTTTACATTATAGTTTAGTTTTAGTTAGTTTTTACTTTTTTTCTTTAATTCAGTTAGTTTTAATTAGTTTTCAGAGTGGATTTTCTCGTTTTTATTAGTTTTTATTTTTGGTTTCATGCTTAGTTTTAGTTAGTTTCAGTTAGTTTCAGTATTAGTTTTAGTATTTTCATACCTAATCAGGTGCAAGATTCAAGGCGCAAAAGTGACTATTGTGTAATGAAAACTTGACAAAAGATACAGTTTAAAGAAATATAGTCAACAACCAACTGTTCACAAGACATGCTAAATGTGTGTAATATTAAGGACACACATGAACATCAACAGGGAGAAACAAAGAAAAACATGAACTCCCAAACTCAATAAATTCTACAATAAACTCCACAATAAAGTTCAGCATCAGTGCAGTAGATTAACAACAGCTACATGTGGTGTTTGACAAAAACAAACTCTTTGAAGGAGTCAAAGCTCAAATCCAGCTGCATCCTGATGTTCTCACCACCTGAAGCTGCTTCTGTTTTGGAGCTAGCTTGGTTAGATGCTCGCTAATTAAACCTGCAGGGTCTTTGCGGCCTCTGTACACAACCTACGGAACTTGCCGACCTCATGTCCACATTTATGCTTGTGTAGCTGGATTGTGTGTGTTAATTACCTTGTGGTCGTGTGCAGGTGTTTGTACTCAAAGAACCTCCATACGGGACTCTGCCTCTTTCTCGGCAGACCGCAGCCATTACTTTGCAGACCAGCGCGGTGAGCGCACGCACATGCGCACTCACACACACAGTTGTCCTATGGCGCTCCCAGCTTAAACTCGGAGAGCGGAAAAAATGATTTCATATCAATCCACAAGGCTTAAAAAAAAAAAAAAACAAGTAAATGAAAGTCAGCTTATCGATAATTTCAGTTAGTTTTAGTTAGTTTTGTAAACTCACAATTCAGTTTTAATTAGTTATCGTTTTTTTCCTTTTAATTATAGTTTTTATTTATTTCAGTTAACGACAATGTTTTTTCAATTTCAGTTTTCGTTATTTCGTTCGTTTTCGTTAACTATAATAACCCTGGTCCAGACACAAAGACGGGGCGAAGGACGTCAGGATGGGCCCTCATCGCCTCTGCCACCTTCAGGCACTCCAATCCCTCTATGAGCCTGTAAGAAAAGAGTACAGCGAAATTAGTAATTTTGCAATTCAATTTTAAAAATATAAGAACTGTGGTGTTGTGTCTGTATCTTTGCAACAGCGGAACTAATGACGTCACATGCATTGTCGGCAACAGCTGACAAAATAACACAGGTGAACTCTCTTGGTTAAAGTATATGGAAAACCATCAAATTAATTTGTAAAAGTGGACCAGCTATATTCTGTACATGGGATTTAACTTACTGGTCCAGTGCAGGTTTAATGCGGCCCTCAACATGGGCCCTTGCTGCCTGGTCTATGAGAGCCTGTCGGCTCTCCATGTCTGGGAGAGACCTTGCGCAACCCAGGGGACCCAGTACTGCCGATGCTTCCCAACAGCGCGCTGGGCTTCCTCCAAGTTTTCTGCAGCTTTGATCTGTGTCAATAAAAATAATAATGAATCTAATATATGTTTGACAAACTAAATGTCAAGATAAATTATTGTGCTACCCACTTTCTCCAGGTGTTGGCGCAGTTCCCAGTCACCAACCTCATCGAGTGATACTGGGCCTGTTTGTTGACAACACAACAGAGCATATAGCCTCACAGACAAAAAAAGAGGGTCGTACTCCTCCTTGGAGAAGGGCCAAGGACAGCATTTGCCCAATGATTTTATAGTCCCCAAACTGCAGACCTGCAAGATAAAGAAAGTAATAACAAGAACCTCTAACTAGAGGAGTAATGCTCCCTGAAGAAAGGAAACACTTAAGGTTTCATGTAATGACTTCATGTTTAAACAGTTTTTCTTTGCATTACATTGCTACATACCCCGTGGTACCAGGGAAAGATTTTTGCTGCCCTCTGGTCCCTCAAAGTAGTGACTATCTCTCAGCGCTGCTGCTAGGAGTCGCAGGAATTCACGGCTGGGACCACCATCATCCACGGCCCCCTCACTTTGTCCCTCGCCGTCGACAAAAGTAACCATCAACCGATGAAGGGGGTTGAAGTGTGTTCGTCTAAAAGCTCTAAAAGAACCTTCCAGCAGGAACTCTCGGCACACATTCAGACAATTGTGGATGAGGGCTGAACTGCTCTGAACACCTCGTTGTAGATCTTCAAGGACAGTCTTTAAATCTGGAGACCTGTAAAAAAAAAATTTTTTTTTTTTAGAGGCGTGGCAAATATAAAAATTACATGGCTCCTCTTGGTAGAGGCAACTGATCAAAAATGATGAGATGGGTAAGAAGAAATTAAACAATGCAACATATAATCAACATTTGAAATAAATACAATTGTGCATAAAACTCACTCGCTTGTCCCTTCTCTTTCGGTGCCAAGTTCAACCGCCTCCACCATATCCTGCTCCCGGACGTGCCCCTGAGCACTATGATACCAAAAAGTTACAATTATTTTGAAGTATGATATTAAAAATATTATATTCAGACAAATTATATTTAATACATTAAATAACATACTTTAGAACACTCTCAGGGGCACCAACAGCTTCCACCTCAAGTGCAGGGTTCTGTTCTTGGACCTCACATTGAGTACTTGCAAACAACAAGGAATACAAAGATTATTAAAATCCTTAAAAAGAAGAATTAAGGCAAACAATGATTAAAGAAGTGATGGCTTTTCGGTTTGAACACCTTACTTCCTCACACCTGTTGTCACACCCAAAGCTGTTCTAACCTCCTCTATATCAATTATTGATTGCCTGCAAAAAGATGGATTTACATAACAAGTGTTTTTCCCTTGGGTTTGTCGTGATGTGTGGTACTGTTGGACCCGAATGCAGAGAGGCAGAGGCAGTGAGTAGTAGTAGTAGTAGACGCAGTGAGTAGTCTTTGAATTGAAACTTACGAAACTCAAGAGGATGCAGGAGGCCAGGGTAAAAAAAAAAAATAAAAACATAAATCCAATAGGCAAAAACAGGGGAACAACTGGGAGGACCTCAGACAAAGAACCAGGAAGCAAACAGTAATGGGAGGTCAACAGAAAAACCCAGCAAGGAGTAGCTGAAGGAGAGGAAGGTGAATGCTGGAACAAAGGCAGAAGTAGATTGACTAATTGATAACAGGTGTGGAGAAGAAGCTGGAGAGAGAGATTGGCATCAGGGGGCGAGAGAGAGCGCCAGGGGAACAAGGAAGAGAATCTAAATGTAACTGAGGATGACTAGACACAGGGAATAAACTACAGACTATACAGAAGGGGACCTGAAACAAGGCTGATCTAATAAGTATAAGAAACACAGGATAACAAGGGGAAAACCATACATAAGGAAAATAAATGGGATAACTAAGAAAAAGACTGAAATGATCAAACAAGAAATGAACATAATCTAAAGATAACTGAATACTCAACTAAGGCTAAGGTAAAAACAAGACTGATCTAAATCAAATCTCAGGAGAACAACATAAATCTAGGAATAACTGATATGCTCGCAACTAAGAACAGAACAAAACCAAAACAGAGCAGACCCTGACAGTATTGGTTACTAACGTGAACACAATAAATACTTACTGTTGCACAGGTGCCACGTCCTGCTGAAAAGATAGAAAGAAAAATCATTAAAGTATTCTAAATGTATTTTGATTACCACAACAGTACTGTCTTTCTATGTTTTTTGACAACCATTAGCTGACCTGTAAAGACTGCTGTGTGGCCATGGCTAGCTCCTCATCCATATCCTCTCTGAGAAAAAACAAACGTGGGTTATTTTGAAAAAATACAGTTTCACAGAAATTAGTTGTTTAATTTCTTCATATGGACATGGGGCATACTCATCATTACTTGGTTCTTCTTTTGTACTGTAGAAAGAAGAAAAACAAAGCAAAAAAAAAAAAAAGTCAATTAAATTTTGTTACTCTAATGAGCAATGTACCATTAACAAATATATGCTCTATATTTTTGAAAAAGTAATGGTCATTATTACCACTCCTTGATATTGTCAGCCAAGTAACAAAGTGGTATTAAGGACTCGCAGATGAGACACCTTTCCATCACTTTTGGGGTCTAAGCACATTTTACCGAAAAAAATAATAAGCTGAATGTCCATACAACATAAAGCCCACACACACACCTTTCTGAAAAGGTTAAAAGTTACCTCATCAGCTGGCGGAGCCCTCAAAGTAAGGCTTTGTTGGAGGGGGACAATGTACAAGGGAGCCCTTGATGAAGCTGCGCGTACATAGTTCAGGCTGTATCCCTCTGGTGGTATCGGCAGCTCTTCCAATACCTTTCCCCTGCTGCCACGGGCCAGGACAAACCCACCAGCATCCCTAAGAGGGGGGAAGGCAGAGAAGAGATGCTCGCTAAAGAATGAATGGTCTCCTTCATTGTGTGGGAACCACACAGTTTTTCGTCCCAATCCACAAGCTGAATAATAGCGAGCCTCCTCAATTGTGGGCATCAGATTAGATTGCATCTCAGGCAAACAAATGAAAATATGTGTCCAAGGGGTCTCCCGCTTCCTTTTTCTAACCCCACTGGGTGCTCCTCCTTGCTGAGGCCGAAACAGCCTTGACAAGTGGGCCTGAACATTGTCAGGCCGGGGCTGGTAAACTCTGTGGCGAGGTGGAACAGTTCGGAAGTGGCAAGTTGGAGCAGGTGGGATATGGGAAGGTGTAGCAGAAGCGGTGTGGCAAGATGGAGCAGGCGGGGTGTGGCTAAGTGGAGCAGGCTGCAGCTGGGACACAGGCAGCATTCGGGAGGCAACTGTTTGAAATGCCGTGGTAGAAGGCTGGACTACAGCCGGGAGAGGAGTGATGGCACTTCTTGTAGCTGCCAGGCTGGACTGTGGTGGAGCCGATTGAAATTGCCCCATTCTGTTCAGGAGAAGAGCCGTAGTGCGCTGCATTTGCTGGAGCAATTCTCGCATTTCTTCAGGCCTGTTAATAGGCAGATGTAGATTTAGTAAATGGCACAGTACATCTTAAAAGTCTGTCAACAATTTGCAAACAGTATATAGGTTACTCACACTTGTCTCTGACTTCCTTGATCCATTTTGGCGATCTGTCACAAACATTAAAATTACAGTTAGCAGCAAGTAATGTCTTTCCACAGGGAGAGATATGTAACAACATAGTGGAAAAAAATATCCATATGTCACTGTTTGTGCAAGCCAAGGTAATAAATGATTTGACATGGGGCCTATCTGTGTCTTTTTTCATTGTGCTATCAACCAGGTTTGATCAGCAGGGCCAGCAATAATCATCTTGGAATGTGCGTGTTTTTAGATCCAAACCAACATTTTTAATAATAAGAAGTAAGCATGTACGTTACAGAAATAGCATTCAAATATATGAAGGTCCATGAATACATTTATTCATGGTCCATTATACATTTATAGATCTAACTTATAAATGTTAAATAACTTATATAAATCTAACTTATATAAGTGTATAATTTCCAGACTTCCACCAGCCCACTATGTACTCTGAACGCAAAGTGCTTTTCATTCGGCACAACGTTGAAACTGAGGCAATCGTAGGAGTGGGCGCCTCTTTTGCAAAAGAGTAAACTACGGAAAGTACATTATATATAAATAAAATAAGGCTGAATATCCATTACATAAAACGCTTGGGTATTACTTAAATAGCCATTATTCCAAAACTTTAACTTCAACTCAAGAGTTGCCAAATGACTACCATCATGCCAATCTGAAATAAACATTTTCATATTTTCAACTTATGAAATGTTCACAAGTGCGCTCTTACCTTTCAACACACTGCCGCGCAAAAAATCATTTTTTGCGCGAAATTCTCCAGCTTCTACAGGGTTGATTTGGCGGACTCAGTGGTCCTTCAGCGATTGGTTGGATAAAGACCAACAGGGCAAGAACCAATCAGTGGAAATCATTGGGCTTCTGGGAAATTTCTTTCCTGCAGGTATCAGAACAACAGTGGAAATTCAGCGAACGCATCCTTCGAAGGAACCGTCCTACTCGGTCGACGTAGGCCGGGTCCTTGGTAGACCGTGAAGACCGAGAGCGAGCGGCTGTGAATTGGTAAGATCAAGCCTTCATATGTATTCCCGTCCTTGTCTCGGCGTATGTCATGTCGCGTAGCTACCGTGACGGTGCTAAACACAGGCTGGTAAAACTGGAGCTCGAAATCTTGCTGAGGCTGCAGAAGTTTAACCGTCATTTCAGGCTGAGAGATAATCATAATCAGGTGAAATATTTTTGTTTTTTCTATAAGTTTCCACTAAGTAAAAAAAAAAAAGAAAAAATTCAACTACTTTCATGGCTATTCCGGTCTTTAAGTCTGACGTCATTTCCGGGCCCATAACAATGGCTGTTGACTATTAAAGAACTGCAGCCATTTCCGCTTCTCTTTCTTATCAGTAAAATGACAGCTGAGTGTGTGTGTGTGTGTGTGTGTGTGTGTGTGTGTGTGTGTGTTTTTTTTTTTTTTTTCTCCTTTTTCGAGTCAGATCGGTTAAAACAACCAGGGACACAGCATTGCAGTTATGCTTAGATTTATGTTATTCTCTTGGGTTTTGATTTAGATCAGTCTGGTTTTGGTTTTTACTTTAGTTTAGCCTTTTCCTTACTCGAGTATCCAGTTACCTTTAGATTATTTGTGTTATTCCTTGTTATTTGATCATTTCAGTCCTTTCTTAGTTAGCCTAGTTAATTTCCCTGTGTGTAGTCATCCTCAGTTACATTTAGATTCTTTGTTTTACTGTTGCCTCTCTCTCGCTCTCTTTCTCTCCTCAGTCTTCCCTCCAGCTCTTTCCTTCCTTCCCTTCTGGCTGCAGGTAGACTCTTCTCCAATTGAGACACAACCAGTGGAACAGACGCAGCAGTGAAAATGGCGACGTGGTAATTATATTCACAGTGTATAGCTTTATCATCTCCTGGGATGGCACAGCTAAACTTAAATAATCCAGTAGTAGATATTTGAAGAAGCTAGGATACATTTCTTGAAAGGATCACAACATTATACTGTGATTGGGGTCCAGAGGATTGGTTTCATGTTGACTTGCTACACAGTTGCCTGGATCAACAAGGGCATGCCATCAGTCACATCACCTCTGAGCTGTAACGTCCTGTGTTCTTAGTCACCTGAAAGTTGATAATACTTTAGCATATAATTTGATTGGGCTTCACTGTGACAGATTTTATTTCTCAGTTCCTTACTCTAACAATAATAATAATAATTGCTGTATTTTTTGTTTTAGTTCTGAGGTTTACCAGCGCAGCCATCAACTGATGCAGTATCTCTACAATCAATGTCAACGATTATGTGAAAATTTTGAGGCTAATGCATCACAATTTGATTTGGATTTCCTTGAGCAATGCTATGAAAATATCTACAACATCTTATTACGAGCTCAACAGACTGGAGTGTTTAACAATATCGATGACATTTTGGACAGTGTACAGACAGTACTGCGCTTGGTAGGTGAAAAAAATAACCACACAGGTGGATTTAGGCCTCCATTGATCACATCTGGTGGAAGAGGACGACCATCTTGGGACATTTTGGAAGACCAACTAAAGTACCTTTTAGAGTACAATTTCACTGTTCGTGAAATTGGGGAAGTGTTAGGTGTGAGTTACAGCACTATACGAAGAAGGATGGCTGACAGCAATCTCTCTGTCAGAATGAACTACAGCAACATCTGTGACGAGGATCTCCAAAAATTGGTGTACGATTTTATCTTGGAGTGTCCTGATTCCGGCATAAAAACGGTTTCGCGGTATCTCAATAGTGTGGGACTAAGGTAAGTTTTGCACTGGATGTGTGAATGATTACATAGCCTTATTTTACAAGGAAGATGTATTAAATAAACATTTAAATATTGTCTTTTCCAGAGTACAGAGATCCAGAGTTATGGGAACAATGAGGGTGGTGGATCCTGTGGGCACCATCTGTCGTGGCATTGGCATTAATATAATACAAAGAAGAGTTTATTCTGTACCATCGCCACTTGCACTTTGGCACATTGACGGCAATCACAAATTGATACGGTACGGTCTTTATGGAAAATGTAACTATCGTTTTCACAACATATTAAAATTAAGTATTTGTCTTTCTATATGAAGGTGGAGAATTGTGATTCATGGTGGCATTGATGGATACAGTCGAAAGATAATGTTCCTCACTGCCAGCAATAACAACAAAGCAACCACTGTTCTTCAAGCCTTCTTGGGAGCTGTCCAGAAGTATGGCTTGCCAATCCGAGTGCGAAGCGACAAAGGAGCAGAAAACGTTGAAGTTGCTCGGTATATGCTGCAACATCCAGAACGAGCAGCAGGTATTTTCTTTAGCATCATGTCATAGTTTTATTCATGTAGATAACACTGTATCATATTTCTGAACATTAAACCTGATTATGCTTTGCTCTTTGTAGAAAGAAGTTTTATAACAGGACGCAGTGTCCATAACCAAAGAATTGAGAGGTTGTGGAGAGATGTTTGGTGTGTTGTCACCGTCAACTACCGTTATGCACTGCAGTATCTGGCTGACACTGGAGATTTTAATCCAGATAGTGAACTGGATTTGGCTTGTATTCACTTTGTAATGCTCCCCAGACTAAACCGGCATTTGGATCTGTTTGCTGTGGCTTGGGACAGGCATTCACTGTCCACAGAGCAAGGCAGATCACCTCAACAATTGTGGATTAGGGGTCAATTAATGGCAAACACTTCCATACCTGACCCTTCAAGCGAGCAGGTTTGGATTCTTAGTCATATCTTAAAAACTAAATATGTTATTTTTGTTTGTTTTTGTTTTGTTGTTATTTTCTTTTGCAGATTGGTGAAGATCTTTATGGGGTTGACTGGGCAGGACCAACCCCGCTGGACACAGAAGACACTGTAATAGTTCCAGACACACCAGAAGAAATCAGAAGACAGGTCTACGCGCTCCTTCAGGAAAGAATTGACCCTCTGAGGGACATTGATTGTTTTGGAATGGACATCTGTTTGGACGCTTTGCATTTGGCATGGCACACATTCCCAGGTTTCTCATAACTTTTTTTTTTTTTTCCCCTATTAGGGTCTTGTTCAAAATATAGTGTAGCTATTTTTTTTACATGTTACTAGTAGTATTTTGTGATATTCTTTTTTGAAGTATCAACTGTTATTTGTGTTAAAGTTACTTCTCACTGTGGGTAAAACTGTACGTTACTAAAGATTTGTTCTGATGTGTCTCAAATGTTTGCGTTTTCTGTGCTGTAGCTGTAGCTGAAGATTTATTGTATCTTTTTGTACCTTGTGTTCTCATCTCTCATGATGCTCAGACGTGACCTATTAGAAGTAGCTCTCCTGTATATCGTTGCTCATGGTGTTAAGTGGCACCCTGGTGGTGCTGAGAAAAGAGAGCATGGTGGTTGGGCAGACATCATGCTATTCTCATAACCTCTCCAGCCCACTCAAACCCTCTGACAACGCCACAACCCCAGAGGAACAGCATGTTTCCATGCAGGTGTTTGGATGACAGTTTGGAGCACAGTAACTGGTGCTGTTCTGTATTAATTGCATCTGAATGACATTTGATCAGACTTTTGTTTTACTGTGACTGGTTAGGACGTGAGATCACAGGAGCAGAAAAAAGAACACTGCCGTTTTGTTTGAGATTCTTCTTTTATTCTATGTGGACATCATTTTGATCGCAGTAGATTATCCTCTGTGATGACACATTATCACTGATAATATCTCTGTGAAGACAGCTTTATGTTTACAGCTTTATGTTTTCATTCATGAATGCAGCATGTCTTTGCTGCGGCTGCTCTAAAGGTCTTGTTCAAAATATAACTACTTTTTTTACATGTTAATAGTATTTTGTGATTTTTCTGGTTTGAAGTATCAACTGTTGTGTGTAAGTTCTCACTGTGGATAAAACTGGATGTTCCTGAAGGTTTGTTCTGATGTGTCTCAAATCTTTGCCTTTTCTGTGCTGTAGCTGGAGCGTTATTGAATCTTTTTGTACCTTGTGTTCATTGCAAATACCAATGTTAAATTTTACCTGTTAACGTGTTGCCTGAACAATTTGGATTTACTGGATGTTCTGTCATATTTATCAAGATGTCGCATTGACTGCATTAAACAAAGTGAATTGGAAATTAATTTTGTGCCTATCATGGCCTCTGGCCCTCGTGCTGCTGAAAAAACTGGAATGCTTTGTATAAAATGAGACAACATTTACCACAAAATTTTGTAGTGGGTGCCCAGAGCCCCTGATCAAAGACACGGGTGGCATTTTGATCAATTTTAATATTAGCGAGTCCTGCATGGCTAACTATGTATTCTCAGTTGATATTTGTATAAATGACTTTCCTAAAAAGGAAAAAAAAATGGTTAGCGTCTACTGGCCCATTGTGCCCCCTACTCTCAAAGTAAATTTTCAGTTATTTAACAATCTGGTGGCCCAGACACTAGATATCGTGTAAAGCGATATGGGTCCTGCCACTGCGAGCATGCTTTTATACATAGTAAATAGTGAAGGAAAAGAGTTTTTATGAAGTTTCAAATACACTCATGGTATATGTTTATGCTTACCATATGTACATTTATTTCCCTGAGAAACTTTGTCTTAAACTGGAAAATAATTGATTAAAATACACAAGTACATAAGCAACAGCAGCTCATATATATATATATATATATATATATATATATATATATATATATATATATATATATATATATATAAAAGAGTGTGTGATTCAAGAAATTAGTTTAGGCCAATGTGGATTTGGTTTGGGGAATGGAGTTTAGTGTTTTAGCAATTCAGAAAAACTGTAAAATAAAGCTGCTGCGCTCATATTAGGAAACTGACAGACAACAAATATTTTCTAAAAACTAACAAAAGAACAAAAATCGATTAGAAACACGTCCAGTTCTACTGCTTTACACTTGAGTACACACATTCAGTCTTGGTGTTGTTTCTTGGTCTTCTTGGTCTGACTGCTCTGTGATCCCTTAATGCTGCGTAATGGATGTTTTCTTCACTTTGCTGATATCTGTAATGTTTGTTCAGGTTACTTTTGACATCTTTAACTGTAGCATTAGGAAATGTAAGACATAATATTTTGACATTCACGAGGGCACACTTGATGGAAACACCTGTTTTGTTTTTTTTAAACACTGGTCAAATTGTGCTTGGCTCATTTGTTTTCTTCCTATCATTTCAAGTTTTGTTTTTGAGCATCAAGTTCAGTTTGTTCTTCTGCTTTATTCTTTTGTGTTAATTTCATGTCAAAGTGACAGAAGCACAACTATGTTTATGGAATTCATATTATGTTCAAAAAAAAAAAAAAAAGGAGACTATGCTGTAGTCAGGAGACTATGCTGTAGTCACGCGAGACTTTGTGAATCTCGGCAGTATCGTTAATGGCGGCGTGACTCTATCTGCAAACATTTGCGTGATTAGTCTTTTTTTTTTTGCCAATTTATAACTAGACAGGCTTAAAACTAAAAAATATAGGTAGTTTTTTAGCCTAACTTAAATTATTTTCAACAATCTGGAGGACAGTGAAGAGGACCTGGATAGTTTGCTGCGGTACATCGACGGGTGTTTTGAGCGAGTCGTCATGGGGAAAACCGACAAGACGCCGACTCCCTCCCTGTGCAACAGCACAGTAGTAGGTCCCAGCATGAGACACATTCAGGCTCTTCATTGGCAAGTTGTGGACACAAGTGTGTGTTTGTGTGTTGGTTCTCCTCTCACACTGATCATTTCTGCCTCCATGGGTGTAAATGATTCTTGGGAAAGAGTCTCCTTTGTCTTTGAACCAGTAAACACTGTGTTCTCCATCACAGGTGGCAGTGTGTACTGTACAGTTCAGAGTCACAGAGCCTCCTGGCTGGATGGACTCAGAGGCTGAGTGCTGAACTGAAGCTTGGATGTTTAAACCTGAACCTTTTACTTCAATGATAGTACCCTCTCCAAACTCTAATGTGTACCCATAAGCTGCACAGTAGTAAGTAGCTGAGTCTGAAATGTGCACATTTGTGATCTTTAAGGAGATTTTTCCTTTTTCAGTATAAACTGTGAACCGTGGATCACTCTTGAATTCATCATGAAACGTAGCACTGGTTTCAAACTTGTAAAGACTAGAAATGAGCTTTGGTTTCTGTCCCAAGTTCAGCTTATACCAGAAAAACTTTGGCACATCATCACTTTTATAGAAACAATGCACAGTCACACTGTCCCCAGTGTTAACCAAGATAAAACGTCTTTCTTGATGAACAGACAAGGAGAATGTGAGGTCATTTGTCTGAGCTGAAATAAAATAAGAGACAAATAAGTGCACATTATAGACTCACAATAGCACGGTAAAAGATTGAGACTGTAGGTTAAAGAGAAACTTACCCATTTCCCCCAAGAACAAACATGTCAGATAGAAGGCAAACTGTGCAGATGTCATCGTGTTCAAATTGTCACCGTGAATGAAAATATCTCAATCCTGTCTTCACTGTATAGACAGAAGACTGCATTTGATTGGCCAACCAGAGATGACACAGTATGTCCTATTTAGGAAGTACTGCCCACTGAGACCCTGTAGGGTGAAGCTCAGTGTCTTACACATCCAACCCCCATAGTGTGATTTGTTTCCTTTATCAAATTCACAGAGTAAAATATACATGGAGAACATATTGGTTTAAAAAAATCTATAAGCAATGAAGGTAAAGAATACATGTGCTTGTTTAAATTTGCACAATGAGAATTTCAATAAAGAATGTGGAAGTGTTTGGGAAAGGAAGCAAAGCGGAGAGTAAATGTTTTTTTTTTTTTTTTAATCTGTAATAAGTTATTTTTAATGTTTGCTAAAGAATTGGATTTAATTAATCCAGATTTCATATTTTTCTCTATTTGATATATATTTACTTGAAGCACTTAACTTTGAATCTAAGTAAACCACTTGCCATGGATTCAGTGTTGCGTTGATATCTGTAATGTTTGTTCAGGTTACTTTTGACATCTTTAACTGTAGCATTAGGAAATGTAAGACATAATATTTTGACATTCACGAGGGCACACTTGATGGAAACACCTGTTTTGTTTTTTTTAAACACTGGTCAAATTGTGCTTGGCTCATTTGTTTTCTTCCTATGATTTCAAGTTTTGTTTTTGAGCATCAAGTTCAGTTTGTTCTTCTGCTTTATTCTTTTGTGTTAATTTCATGTCAAAGTGACAGAAGCACAACTATGTTTATGGAATTAAAATTCATATTATGTTCAAAAAAAAAAAAAAAAAAAAAAAGGAGACTATGCTGTAGTCAGGAGACTATGCTGTAGTCCTGGGAGACTATGCTGTAGTCACGCGAGACTTTGTGAATCTCGGCAGTATCGTCAATGGCGGCGTGACTCTATCTGCAAACATTTGAGTGATTAGCCTTTTTTTTTCGCCAATTTATAACTAGACAGGCTTAAAACTAAAAAAACTAACTTAAATTATTTTCAACAATCTGGAGGACGGTGAAGAGGACCTGGATAGTTTGCTGCGGTACATCGACGGGTGTTTTGAGCGAGTCGTCATGGGGAAAACCGACAAGACGCCGACTCCCTCCACCAGCAAAGGAACTCCGTCCACAAAAAGAAGCCGCCCCGAAGATTCCCCAGAGGCAACTTCACCACCCACCACCAATATTGTGGGCATTCTGGAGTCCATTAATAACAAATTGTCCAGCTTTGACGCCCGCTTGGCCCTGGTTGAAATCCTCCACAAGGAGTTTCAGGCCCTGCGGGAGTCAGTCGAGTTCAGCCAGCATCAGGTGGAAACACTGGCTGCTGAAAACGCTGTCCTCAGAGAGTCGGTGAATTCCCTCACCGAGGAAACGACCCGGCTCTCAGAAGAAAATAAGAAAATTAAAGAATCGATTATCGAGCTTCAGGCCCGCAGCATGAGAGAAAATCTTGTGTTTTCAGGTATCCTGGAGAAGGCAGAGGAGGACCCGGAGGCTACAGTGAAGGAATTTATCCAAACTCACCTGAAGCTCCCGGAGGACGCCGTGAAGACCATCGCCTTCCATAGAGTCCACCGCCTGGGAGGGAAGCAACCCGGAGCACGCAGACCCAGACCGATCGTGGCCAAATTTGAACACTTCAAGCAAAAAGAGCTGGTGAAGAGCCGCGGCCGGGAGCTGAGAGGGATGGACTTCAGCGTCAACGACCAGTTTCCAAAGGAGATCCTGGAGCGACGCAAGGTCCTGTTCCCCATCTGGAAGAAGTTCATGCAGGGAGGCTCCCGGGCTGTCATCGCCGTGGACAAACTGTATGTGAACGGACAGCTTTACCGAGACAAAAACACCACGCCATGGCTCTACTGATCGATCAGGTGATCTGTGTCCATATTAACGTTCTTTTCTGAGTTTTTTTTCAACTATCTAAATAGTACCATTAAATAGTCTAAATAGTCTAAATCTGTCTAAGTAGTACCATTAACACCGACGAGCCAGCATAGTGCCGTGATCGTTTGTTTGTTTGTTTGTTCTGTTTTGTTTTCCCCTCATCTAATTTCATTCTTATGTCACTTAGGTCACCTTTTACACATCTTTTTTCTTTCTGCACTCAGCAATATGTTTACGTCACTTACAATGCTACAGTTTACTACACTAACATACAGCGCAGACGCACACACACCAACATACAGCGCACATACACACGCACACATCAACATAAAGCGCACACGCCAACACACAGAACATATGTACACACACACACACACCTTTAGTGAGCACACAACAGTCCATCAGTTAGTTTAAATATGAGCACACTCAGATTTGTCTCATGGAATGCGCACGGGGCTGGTTCGAGGGAAAAGAGACTAAAAATTTTTAATCGGTTAAAAGACTTAAAAGCAGATGTTGTTTTTCTACAGGAGACACATGTGTCCAAAACATCTGTGCTCACTCTTTCCTCTCCACAGTTCCCTCACACGTACTCAGCCTGCTATAACTCCAAACAAAGCGGTGTAGCTATATTGATTAACAAGAAGATAAACTTTAACATTAGCAACAGTACAATAGACCCTGAAGGTAGATTTATAATACTTAATTTATCTATACAGAATACAGATTTATGTATTGCTAGTATATATGGGCCAAATGTTGATGACCTCTCCTTTCATGCTTTGTTCACTTCACTCTCAGATCACTCTGACACCACACTTGTAATAGGAGGAGACTTCAACCTGGTACTTAATGCAGATATTGACAGGCTCAGTACAGCAGTGAGTCAGAGGAACTGGCAGTCTGCAGACATTCTTAAACAGTACATGAAGGATTTTGGTCTTTGCGATGCTTGGCGTTCACATCACCCCACTCTGAGAGATTATACTTTTTTCTCACCAGTACACAAGTCTCACTCCCGCTTAGATTACTTTTTAGTTAGCAGCTCCATGATGATGGATATCACACCGTATCACTATTAGTGATCATGCACCGGTGTCTATGTCTCTGACACAGAAAAGAGTCACACCACCAATCAGGAACTGGTGATTTAATACATCATTACTTAAAGAAGAAGATTTTATTAATTATTTCAAAAAGGAGTGGTCAGCATACTTAGAATATAATGATATTCCAGGAATATCACCATGTGTTTTTTGGGAAGCAGGAAAGGCAGTAATGCGGGGCAAAATAATATCTTACTGCTTGCATAGGAAAAATAAAGAAAAAGCACTTGTGTTAGAATTAGAACAAAAAATTAAATCTTTAGAAACTGCCTATGCCGCTTCACCACAAGAACATACAATTATCAGCCTGAGGAAACTGAAACTGGAGCTAAATGAAATAATTGATAAAAGGACACAATTTATGTTGCAGAGGCTGCGTTTGGAAAACTTTGAGCATGGAAATAAATCTGGAAAATTCCTGGCCAACCAATTAAAACTGAATAAAGAAAAAACAGCTATTTTTTCTATTAAAGACTCGACTGGTATTATTACTCATGACCCACAACAAATAAATAACTCTTTCAAAGACTTCTATGAAGCCTTATATTCACCACAGATTAACCCATCTGATACTGAAATTGAAGAATTTCTTAATAATATAAATCTACCAAAACTAAATGGCAGCCAGGCTGCAGCTCTGGATTTACCTCTTTCATTGTCTGAACTTAGTGAAGCCCTACAGCATCTCCCAAATAATAAAGCCCCAGGCCCAGATGGTTTTCCAGCCGAGTTTTATAAAGAATTTTGGTCTGAGCTAGCTCCCATTTTTTTCAGAATGGTAACTCAGATTCAGAATGATCACATCTTATCTCCAACCTTAAACTCTGCTAACATTAGCCTGCTTCTTAAACCAGGCAAAGACCCCACACTCCCATCCAGCTACAGGCCAATCTCTCTCATTAATGTAGATCTTAAAATAATTTGCAAAGCCCTTGCCAAAAGATTAGAAAGTATTACTCCATTTATTATACATCCAGATCAAACAGGCTTTATCAAGGGTCGGCACTCAGCCAATAATACACGTCGACTAATAAATATAATAGAATATTGTTCTATTAACAAATTAGAGACGACAATCGTGTCTTTAGATGCAGAGAAGGCATTTGATCGGGTAAATTGGAAATTCTTACTAGCAGTTCTACAAAAATTTAGATTCGGTTCATCCTTTGTGGGCAGCCCTGCCTGGTGCCCCTTTGCAGACTGAAACTTTGGGAAATGAGATCATTTGTCCTAACACGTGCATTCGGAGAGCTGTGTAGTGTTCTGATCCAGTTTTGTAATTTTCATTGAGCCACTAGCAGCAGCAATCCGTCAAAATGTAAATATTAAAGGGATTCAAACTGAAAATATGGACCATAAACTTAGCCTTTATGCTGATGATGTATTACTTTTCCTTGGGAATTCACAAGGCTCTCTTTTGAAGACTATCACACTGATAGATAAGTTCTCATCTATATCTGATTACTCTATCAATTGGAGTAAATCAACAGTTTTGCCTCTGAATTGTAATTTCCAGAGAACCTCTAGGACCCCACTAAAGTCAGGAAATATTAGATATTTAGGCATAAATTTTTACGCCAGGCTCTCAGACTTGGTACGATTAAATCATATCCCCTTATTAAAAACAATAGAGGATGATCTCACACGTTGGAACAGTTTACCTATATCAGAGGTCCCCAACCCCCGGGCCGTGGACCGGTACCGGGCCGTGGGACATTTGGTACCGGGCCGCACATAAAGAATAAATAACTTAAATTATTTCCGTTTTACTTATTATCTGCGCCTAAACTATATTTTATTTTGAAAAATGGGCGGATTCGCTCCGTTACTTCCCTCCATGACTTCCTCTTGACGTGTCAAGACGTTTCTGCTCACATGATACGTCACCGCTAAAATTAAACCCAGAAGATTCAGGCCTGTCTAACGAAATCGGTTGGTTGACCTACATAACGCTTCTTTAAATTTTTGAGTGCGCAACAAGAGTAGAAAAGCGCTATGTAAGAACTAGTCCATTTACCATTTTTATTTATCAACACCGGGGATAGCAGTGAGGTAGACCCAGCCATCAAACTGACTCCAGCGCTTGACACCGCGGCTCTGCAGCCACGCTCCATGTGAAATCGGCCGAACCCAGTCAAACCAGAAGCCAGCAAAAATGAGTATCAGAGAAACAAGCTCAGGGGGCTTACACTGATTCAGTGTTATGGTGAGTTGTATTTTCATGCGCTTTATACAGTAAAAATCACCTAAGTCGAAGTCGCACAAATCGGGTTTTCGCTCTAGTTGGATGGCATCTGCAGGTCCTGATTTTTCCTAACATTAATTCCAATAAAATCATCACATAAATCCGTCGGATATTCACCTACCTCGGATGAAAAATCTGGTCCCATTGTAATAAATTTCCAGTTAAATGTGATCGCATAAACTGGATGAGTTTAGCGCTAAAACCCTCCTCAGCTCCTGTCCGCCCACTTCCATGCATCGGCTCGTTCATGCACAACTACACACACACTAACAATGCCTGGAAATTGTTTTAGTGTTTATATCAGTTCATTTCACCGGGGACAATCGTGGCAAGTGTAAGCTACAAACTTGCACTTACGAGTAAAAAAACAGATTATAAAATTTGCAGAAGCAAATTCATAGATGAAGCAGAAGCCATTGCAGCGAAATTCGATAATAGACCCCAAACTGGGCCATTTGAATCCGACTGAGGTGATTTCTACTGTATTTGTTTTTGCGGTGTATCTTATTTTGAAGGCATGTTTTACCATGGCTCTAACAGCTGACCAGGGAGCGCTGTGGGCAGAGAGCCTGTTATTCATGTTGAGGCGGGATGTTACGAGAATGCTGCTGATAGAGTTGCATACGAATACAAAGTGGATTCCCGTTTTTTATTATTATACATAGAAAATATCACACTTGGTTATGGTCGTATCATTTATTTTGACGTATTTATTCGCCACACCTTAAAAGCCGGTCCGTGGAAATATTTTCTAACACTAAACCGGTCCGCGGCTCAAAAAAGGTTGGGGACCACTGACCTATATCACTCATGGGGAGAGTTGCTGCCATTAAAATGATGGTTTTACCAAAAATTAATTATCTATTTTCATTGATCCCTAATAAACCTACTCTTCCTTGGTTTAAGTCACTAGATTCAAACATATCAAAATTTTTATGGAAAAACAAACCGTCAAGAATAAGCTTAAAAACTTTACAAAAGCCAAAACACAGTGGCGGTTTAGAATTACCAAACTTTTATTACTATTTCTTAAGCAGTAGATTGCAGTATATTTCAAAGTGGATCAAATCCAATTCATTAGACAACCCATGGCTGGATATAGAACAGGCGTTTTGTGGAAAAATAAAAATCTCAGATCTACCTTTCATTAGTTCCAGTATTAAACATCATAACTGCTATAAAGTCCTTAGTATAAATACCTCTCTGACAGCCTGGTGGGAATTTTTAAAAATAACTAAGTCGTCACTTATCCCCTGTAAACTAACACCCATTTGGAACAATCCAGATATTTGTCAGAAAAAGAAAATGCTGAATTTTCCGTTATGGCGTGATAAGGGTATAAATAACTTAGAACATATTATCCAAGATGGAAATCTTATCACGTTCCAAGAACTTATATCAAAATATAGAATTGGCAACGGTAGATTTCTGGAATATCAACAACTTAAGTCCGTCCTACAGGGAAGATTTAACCTTAATCAATTGAATCTAGAAATGCCTACTTGGGTAACAGAATTTCTTAACCTCTGTACCCCAAAATTGTTATCAAAATTATATAAATTATTAATAAAAACTGATGATTCAGTTTCCCTCCCAATTGCAAAATGGGAGCGTGATCTTTCTGTCAACCTGGATCAAAATTTATGGACAGAAATATGTTTAAATATCTTCAAAATGACTAAAAGACCCCAAATACAACTTGTACAATATAAGATTCTCCATAGAACACACTACACTGGACAAAGGATGTTCCAAATGGGCCTTACACACTCAAACATATGCACCCACTGTACAAGCAATTCAGAGGATAATCATCTACACGCTCTGTGGTCTTGTGTACCAGTTCAGAGATTTTGGCAGAGGATTTGTGAAGATCTATCCACATGGTTTAGCTGTCGTATCCCAACTTCCCCCAGATTATGCATCTTAGGTGATGTCAGTGAATTAATTATGGAGTTAAATATATCACACATAGTGTGTAACTGAAAATATGGTTTCAAACTCCACAGTAAGAATACAATGAGTGTTCTTCATGAGGTCAGCGACAGATCTGCATAGATTTCTTCCAATTTCTCTGACCTTCCTGCCTTCCTTGCTCACTGCAATCTTTTTACCACAGGGATTGAGGTATATCACACTGGTCCAGAGAATAATTTATTGTGGAAGTCCACCTTCTGCAATGCAATAGAAGGTTTGAATCTCAGATTTAGTGAGGAGCAAGACTTAGCATATGACTTGGTGGAGAGTCACAGCGTGCTTTAAGAATCAGAGCAGTCCATGTCAATAATCCAGCAGCAGGTATTGATAGATTGTGGCAATGACTAAATAACAACTATAGTTCTCTAGAAGTCACAGAAGTGTCTCTTTCCCAAAGAGTTCCAATAAACACAACCGACATCTTCAAGAGCTTGCCAATCTTCTCCTTGAGGTAGAAAAAAAATGAATGCTATCTATTTGGTTTGAGCTTCCTTGATTCAGCAAGAGGAATCAATTTAATGGAGAAACTCCAACAAAACTTTCAAGAGTCATGAGTTACTCAAGGTACTAAATTAAAAACAAGAGTATTTTGTTCATTACCCAGCATTCTCATTGTTTGTTCATTTAATTCATGCAGAAATGAAAATGTATCCAAGCTTTTCCCTCCAGAGCACCAATGCAGCACCCCCAAAATCTGAGAGGTGTCTAGATAAGCAGTGGAAGACAAAGTTTCCCATCTCAGCTAATAGGACACCTACAGGCAAAACCTGATATGGACCCAGACTAGCATTGTCCGCATCAGAAGAAACCCCACTCTTTAAAAAAAAAATATGTAGGCATTTCAGAATGAAAACTTTGGAAAAAAGGAAAAGTTTTCTCAAAGAGCAGTCCATTTGCTACATGTCTACAAACCATAAATTTAGAGATTGCAAGTCTGTTGAATCTTGAATCTCTGTTACTCACTGTTCACAGTGAGCAGTGATCTTCACATTTTGAGTCTTCACGATGGTCCATCTCCATGGATGACAATTTCAGCAGAGGAGCATGTCAGGGAGTAAGTTGAGGGGAACTCCCATATTACAGTATCCAGCTGCATGGAGAAAGTTTTCATGATACGTCATGTTCAATGTCCATAAGTCTTTTTTTGTGTGGCCTTTTATGGCTTTATTTAGTGGAGAAAGACAGGAAAGTGGGAGGAGAGAGAGGGGAAGACATGCAGTAAATGGCAACAGGTCAAGACGCAAACCTGTGCCACCTGTGCCGCCACATGGCATACAACCACTCAACCACTGAGCAACCCAGATGTGCAACGTATATAATTCCTGATGACAAGAGTAACTTGTCGCTGGGTAGGTATGCTTTCTTTGACATATTCGACATTCAGGGAACCAACTCTCCTTATACCTTGAAACATGTTCTGGCATAACAAAAAATACTGGAAGAAAGTTCAGTTTCATAACAGAAGCTCTAGATCAGGGATCCTCAAATCCAGGCCTGGAGGTCGGTGTCTTGCAGGTTTTAGTTGTCTCCCTGATCCAACACACCTGAGTCAAATATAGAAGTCATTAGCAGGACTCTGGAGAACTTGATTGCATACTGAGGAAGTAATTCAGCCATTTGAATCAGGTGTGTTGGATGAGGGACACATCTAAAACCTGCAGGAAAGACACCAGACCTTGAGGCCTGGATTTGAGGATTCCTGCTCTAGATGGTGGTGTATCCCTAGCACTACCAGCACTTGTTGTGTGCTGGTAGTGCTCCTTTTGCTTGGAAGGGACATGATCCATGTCCATAAGGTTCACAGTCAGTGTAATTGTCCATCTCCGGCAGTGCACATTAAAAGGCTGAAACGGACACAAGACTCTTTGTTGAACACCATTTTTATGTTAACTATGGACTTAAGTCATACTCTAATGCCGGGATCCTCACATCCACGCCTCGAGACACGGTGTCCTGCAGGTTTAAGATGTGTCCCTCATCCAACACACCTGAATCAAATGGCTGAATTACCTCCTCAGTATGCAGTCAAGAGCTGTGTCCAAATTCAGGGGCCGCATCCTTCGAAGGCCGCATTTGTAGGCCGATTACGTCACAGCGAGGCGACGAAGGCTGTCCAAATTCAAAGGCTCCTCCAAATGCGGTCGATGAATGCATCCTTCTTTTCTCGAATTTGAAGGATGGGTCCGGTGTATCCTTCGTGGCCTACCAAATCCCATGATTCATTGCGCATCAAAATGCAAACACAAAAATGGTGGAGGATAGCGGCCAAAAGTTTGAAAAATGACTGTTTCTGTGACACAAAATAAACTTTTAAGTTTTCAGGCGAGAATGTAAATGTGTAAACCTCAAATATCAGCTCGTTTTATCAAGATATCGCTTAATTGCAAAATAGTGCTCCGCTGTTTTCGGAGCTGTCGTTGCCTCTATTCTACGAGCAGGATGTCCGGCTGCCCTCACATCCTTTTAAAACCCCCGCTGGCTTTCGCCGCTGAGTGGAAGTTAAGCACAGTTATAACTCACTCAGATGATCTCTACCGGCTGATGTTTGGTTTGGTTTGTTTCAGTGTTTCATTTGTTCCTCAGCAAATCGGTTTGCCTGAAATTAAAGTTAAGCATCATAACTGGATAGTTTTATTCTACACTAATGTCTCACTTAATATAGTTGGATATTAATTATTCGTTCAGCTGTATTCCTTGATGTTGAAATGTGTTATGCTTGTTTTAACTGCTTATTTTGAATTAAGGATTTAAAATGAAACCACAAAAAGGAGCAAAAGTTTGTTCTCCTTTTAACCAGCTGCTTTTCTACAGCTGTGCTTCGCACTGTCACGGTTGCTAGGCGACATGACCTACGCTGAGGTGGGGGTAGGTGACGCTGATATGAAGGCTAGACCGTCCAATTTCACAGCCGCTCACTTCCGGCCTTTGCGGTCTTCGTGGGCTGCGAAGGACCCGGTCTATGGAGGACGGGTCCTTCGAAGGATGCGGCCCCTGAATTTGGACACAGCTAAGTTCTCCAGAGTCCTGCTAATTCTATATTTGGCTCAGGTGTGTTGAAACAGAGACACATCAAAAACCTGCAGGACATCGGCTCTCAAGGCCTGGATGTGAGGATCCCTGCTCTAATGCAAGAGAGGCCACTGACATGCTGAAGAAAGCTCAGTGCATGCTAGCACAGTCCAATCTGCTACTAAAAAAAATAGCATTCAGTAGTCCAGAAGTCATGGGGGCCTTTACAGATAAAGATTTTGCTTAAGAGCTGCGAGGTCATGAATTCAGATTTTGCACCTGCAGCAAAGTCTCCAACTCAGCTGGGACCTCTCCTTAGAAACATTAACATTTTAAGCTGATGCTTTTGATACAAAGATACATTACTTCTATGCCTGTGACTGAGACACACCACTCCCAAAGGAAAACCATGACAAATGACAAAGATGGAAAGATTCCATTCAGGACTTAAGAGAGCTAAAGATATCAAAACATATGCATTACTGCTCTTGTTAGTGGCTCAAACCAAATAAATGTGGTAGCAGTTGTTGCCTACCTGAAAGGAGCAAATGCAGAACATCACAGTAAAATCGGGTTCATCTTTAGGAAAGTAAGGCTTGCTCCAAAACCAGAGATCACAGTTCCATGACTTGACCTCTGTGACAGTACTACAGAACAACAGACTAGCTGTCGAGATAGCAGAGATGCTCCAGGATGAGTCAGACATAACACTGGATGATGTGCAGTTTTTTTTACCAATGCTTGGCTACATGCTCAATGAGTCAAGATGCTTCTAGATTTATGTTCCCAACTGAGTGCAATGCATCAAACAGGCAGTAGAGCATAAGTAGTAAAGTCTTTTTATATTTTTATATCCATAGAAGGTAGAGATAAATCATGGTTTCAGTTTGCTTATGTCAGTAGAAAAATATCCAACTAATTTGGAGCATGTGTTAAGTACATGTTGTCATTGCTCCACTTGTTTAAATTTATGTGACTTTAATTTACTGTTACACCACTTTAATTCCAATAAAAGTTGCAGTGGCCCTAGTGTCATTTGAAGTAACATGTAAGTAATGCATTCTTTTTAAAGTCTGTACTAGTATTTCTGTCATGGAACACCCTTACGTCCTGTTAAAAACCACAGAGATTGTGAGTGTGAGAAGGAAAACATATGAGGGCCAGCAGAAACAGAAGGCTGGTAACATAATTCTAAACTGTAAACTGTAAACCACTGCAATTAGCAAGCAGGCGTGCACCCCGCACACTCCACGTATGCCACCCCGTCACAATACTGACTGATTTTTTTTTCTTTTCTGGCTAGATCGCTGCACTATAGTATTATTTCATCGCAATTTGCAATCTACCACCAGGCACGGTGAGTTTCATTCACATTGTGCGTGCGCAATCTAGCAACTGTCCTGTTCACACGTGATTTTGCAGGACAAAATACCGACCATTGTGAAACCGATAGGGAAAAAGAGGGAAAAAGGAGCTCAAAGGATAATTTTGGCCTTCTTATTTAATATAAAGTCCCAGGAGCTTGTCTTGTTTCTTGTCTTTGTAGACTCACAAGGATAACACACTGATGTGTTTCTTGCCTCTTCTTTTCAGAGCATCATAACACAGACTAAAGATCCACACTCCCTATTGTAATCAAGTCACATGATCCAATCAGATTCAGGTGCCTTCCCAATTTGCAAGCTAATGCTAATTAGCTGATTCAGGAAGTACAGGTCCTCTGGCACTGTATGACATAATGCCAAACCCAACAAAGAATCAGTGTTCATAAATTCATAGGTCTCTCATTTTCTTAGTGAAATCTATTGTTAGGAAATGTATATCTGCATTTAATAGCTGTTGTAGTGATAAGTTATGTGCCTTTACAGTATAAATGTGTTTTCAAATGCATGCAGATGTAAGTCATAGAAATTAGGTCATATAATTGAGACACTGTGTGCAGATGTGAGTTTCCATGATTAGAGGTCCCTGTTAAACCAGCTATATGTAGAGGTGACGCTTCCTACCAGGCAGGGCAGGAAACTGCTTGTGGCCCCGGGCCAGTGGGGGGGGGGCTGCTGAGGGCTGACAAACTTGAAACTACAGCAGTGGCAATGTGCAAAATTTGCAATAACTGTTGGAGAAAACCCTAAAATGTGTCTATACTAGCTTCTTCACAAAGGTATTCCAAAGTACTGTTTTTAATATTATCTTATTTGAAATGTAACGGTGTTTGTTTCAAAGGCGTCACATGAGCTGAAGAGAAAATAAAGAGACAAAGCAGATACACAAGGATTTTAGGTATGTAATGCACCAGAAGAATGTAACCACAGTATTGTTATATGTGAAAGTGAACAACAAGCAGGTACAGAAACTCAGCTTACCCATATTCACTAAACAGACACATGAAAAAGAAGACTATCTCTGGTTGGCTGGTGAGAAGTAGTACAGTATGTCCTATAAAGGAACCTTCATCACATGTTCATTGCCAAAAGTTTCAATGTCACTGTCTGACTTAACAGCAAACGCACAAAAAAAAAAGTCACATTACATATTACAGAAAATATTGCAAAAATAAATGCTACATAAAAAGATCAGAGAAATGATCATAATTTTTGTGTGAAATTTTTTACAATCACTCAGTGCCTGTTATGAATGATGAACCTGATTGTATGAAAATTACAAAGGCTGTGAGATGTACACTCCCCTCCGAAGGTATTGGAACAGTGAGACAATCGCTTTATTTTTGTTGTAAACTGAAAACATAAAAAAAAAAATCAACATGACATAAAACATCTCAGATTTTCTTCCCAGGTATTTACATTTGGATATGATACACAGTTCAGAAGATAGCACTTTTGTCTGAAGCCACCCATTTTTATTTATTGTTTTGTGCTGCTTTGTGCAACTTGATGTTCCTTCTGAACAAGAGACCCACCGTTATTTTAAGCAATCTGGCATGGAGAGCTGCTTCTAGAGCAGGGATCCCTGATCCAACACACCTGAATCAAATGGCTGAATTAACTCCTCAGTATGCAGTCAAGTTCTCCCAAGTCCTGCTAATGACTTCTATATTTGACTCAGGTGTGTTGAAGCAGAGACACATCTAAAAGTTGCAGGAGACCGGCCCTCGAGGATCCCTGTTCTGGAGGAATTGTAAGCACTTTTTTGAGCTATGCTGCTGCACCCAGTTTATTTTAGGTGTTAGTGCTCATTTTTTCTGTTTGATTCAGTATCAGAAATGCTGAGTTGAATATACGTGGCAACTGCACTTCCATGAGTTGCTGTTGAAAAGCTTGTTTAATAGCTTTACTGGAAAGCAACAATCTAGAGCAGGGATCCTCAAGTCCAGGCCTTGAGGGTCGGTCTCCTGCAACTTTTAGATGTGTCTGTGCTCCAACACACCTGAGTCAAATATAGAAGTCATTAGCAGGACTCGGGAGAACTTGACTGCAAACTGAGGAGTTAATTCAGCCATTTGATTCAGGTGTGTTGGATCAGGGACACATCTAAAACCTGCAGGACACCGGCCCTCGAGGCCTGGACTTGAGGATCCCTGATCTAGAGTCATCACAATTATCTAAAATCACAAAAAAGAAAACTTTAGAGAAGTTATGAAATACTTTAAAAAGAGAATATGAGGTCTGTTCTATTATACAAAGACAAAAATCAAACATTTTCAGTTTTACTGCTTTAAGTGAAAGTACACACATTCACTCCAGGTGTTATCGGTCTTCTCCGTTAAAATATGTTGGCAATCCTGATAATGACAAAAAAGTAAAGAAATGAGTAAATAACACATGTGATTCATGAAAAAAAACAACAGCAAACAAAACAAGAATTACCTTTTCATCTTTATTGAAGAAATCTCTAAACCTTGCATGAGATTCTGGACAGACGCAGCTATTTACCCTGATGATCACACACAAACTGGGAACTAGTAATATACTCAGGATGGTTGTGAATGCAAAAGCTCCTCTCAAGGCAAAGGAGTCCACATCATCTGCAGATTCAGGAGGAGACATAACAGAACTGTGAGCTATATGAGTTTACAGTGGAAGTAGATGTTTTTATTGAATGTACTCACTCTCCAAGTCCAGCTTGGTCCCGTTTCCAAAAATCATGTATCCACATGAGGCAACAGCACAGTAGTAGGTCCCAGCATGAGAAACATTCAGGTTCTTCAGTGGGAAGTTGTAAACACAGGTGTTTGTATTTGTCTTTGGTTTCCTCTCACACTCATCATTCCTCCCTTCATTGGTGTAAATGAGTCCTGAATGAGGTTCTTCAGTGTCTTTGAACCAGTAAACACTGTGTTCTCCATCACAGGTCCCAGTGTGTACTGTACAGTTCAGAGTCACAGAGCCTCCTGGCTGGATGGTCTCAGGTGCAGACTGTTGGACTAAAGGCTGGAGGTTCAAACCCGATCCTTTAACGCTGAGAGTGATGCCTTCTGCAAATGAAAAACTTACCGAATAGCTACTCGCACAGAAATAAGTAGCTGAGTCTGAGATCTGCAGATTTCTTATGTTCAAATGATTTTGAGCTTTTCCTGTATCCAGTGTGAATCGTGGATTGTTCTGACATTCATCATAGAAAGTGCCATTTTTATCATATGAATAGAAGCTAGAAATGAGCCTCGGCTTCTGTCCGAGTGTTTGCTTATACCAGTAAAACCTTGCTACCACTTCATCTTTGTAGACACATTTCAAAGTTATATTCTCCCCAACATTAGCGGATATAAAACTGCTCTCTTGATGAACAGACGAGGACTGATGACTCCTCTGAGCTGAAGTGACAGGAGAGATAAAGCAAAGACAGTTCCTTTCAAATTCAGGAAGTAAACTAGAAACAATTAAAAGCCACGTTATTAAGAGTGACCAGAATCTCTAAAAGATAAAAGCTGCTGAGGAAAAAAACACAACTCACCCATTTCCCCAAAGAACAAAAACATCAAATAGAAAACAGACTGTGGAGATGTCATTGTGCTCAAATCGGTGACTTGAGTGGAAAGAACCTCTCTCATCACAGGCTCTTCAGGGGCAAGACTGCGTTTGATTGGCTGATTTAAAGTGACACTGTATGCAAGGAAACAGGTCCACGTTCAGAGCATAGTGTCATGATTCTGTGACAGATGGCGATTTGAGACAGATCTATCGGCACATGCACAGTATTCAGAGAAATTTCCAATCTAAAATTCTCTGTTATTCCAGACTAAAGCGTGTGCTGTTCTTGAATTCATTATGAAAAGTGATTTTTGTATCATACGAACAGACGATAGAGATTAGCTTTGGTTTCAGTCCAATAATTTGCTTATACCACAAGAGCCATGCTGAATCACCACCTTCACAGAAACATTGCAGTGTCACATTTTCACCAACATCAGCCAAGATAAAAACCTTATGCTGAACAGATAACTGTGGCTTCAGATGGATCTTCCGGACTAAACTGAAATCGGAAAAAACAAATGCGGTTGCTTCAATGCTAAGTCAGGCTTTCACTGACATTAGCTCATATTACATGTCTCTCGTGTTAGTGAGATGTGGACTAATTCTGGTCATCTTAATTGGCAGGAAATGTTACAAAGTAGATGCAGCAAAAAACCTATGTTGTAATCACAAAAACATAACTCACCAATATTTCCTACATGTTAGATATGAAGCAACAGCTGAAGGTGTCATCATCAAACTTCTAGCGTGAAAGAAAAAAAATCTTTACTCTTACTTTATTAGATAGTCTAAAGCCATGTGATCTGCCCCATATAGGAAATGTGGTTACACCTTCACTGACTTTTGCTTCATTGAGTAGAATCAAAGACAATGTGCACCAATAATATAGCAGGTTGGGGGGAGGTTTGTGCTCAACATGTTTTCAGGGTGCTCAAGTCCTGAAACTAAACACTAACAAATACATAAAAGAAAAGACAGCTATTAAATTCAGTCTGACTCTTAGAAAACATCCTCTAATAGCATCAAAGCTGCTGGTGTCAAATGAACACATTTGTAGTTGCGGTGTGGCTGTCGGTGCTCTCCAGTCATGTCTGAAAGTACACAGTGTTCAAAAGTACTATAGGCAGGATGACACCAGTGACCACAGTGGAAAAAACCCCCCAAAAAAACATTTTTAGAAAAAAAAAATAAGCAGTGCAGCAAAAGTTTCACGTCTTTAGTGAAGCACCTTTTTTTATAGGGGCGTGTTCAGAGCAACCTTGTCACTCCAATTTTTAGAGTTAACAGTCGTGAATTAAAATCCTTCATCAAACCACCTGTTTAACTCAATTCAACATACAGAAAAACAATCCTACCTGCTGCCATCCACCACCAATACATTTTGCATAAAAATGTCACGTCTGATTTTAATTGTTACATATCTTTATGCAGACTTCTCAAGCTGTGCAATTTAGTACATTCTTATAAATTTTGATACAGGCTGATTTGGTAGCTTTAAACACTTGTTTAAAGGGTGTTGTAGTTTCACCCCGTGTTTATGCTGAAGTACATTTGCAGATACATTTGCTCTTCTCATTTTGACCACAGTAGTTTAAAAGGAGTGGTTGGTGACTTGTAGGGTTACTAAGGGTTATAGTCGAATTTGCCAGGTTGAGCTTTGGTATCCTAAAACATAGTGCCAAACACAAAACATGCATTCTTTGTAAATTCATAGCTCTTCATGCTTCTTATTAAAATGTGTGGTTACCATGTTTGTTTAGTTCAATTCAGTTGTATTTATACAGTGCCAAACACAGCCACTGTCACCTCAAGGTGCTTTACAATGTAGGGTGATGACCACACAGTACTAGAGAGGAAACCCAACAAATGGATGACCCCCTATGAGCAGGCACTTGGTAACAGTGAGAAGGAAAGCCTGCCTTTTAACATGAAGAAACCTTTGCAGAACCAGGCTCAGGGAGGTGCACTCATCCTCTGTGATCGGTTGGAAGTGAGGGGAGGGAGAGGAGAGCATAGATAAACAGGACAAAAGACACATGTAGGAGAGAGCCAGGGTTTAAAATTATGTACTAAAGATCAAATGCAATACTGGGCAGCGTGGTGGTTAGCACGGTTGCCTCACAGCAAGAAGGCCTGGGTTTGAATCCACCTTGGCCTGGGCCTTTCTGTGTGGAGTCTGCAGGTTCTCCCCGTGTTTCTGTGGGTTTTCTCTGGGTGCTCTGGTTTCCTCTCACAGTTCAAACACATGCATATAGTGGGGTTAGGCTAATTGGTAATTCTAAATTGCTCATAGGTGGGAATAGTTGTCTGTCTCTCTGTGTTAGCCCTTCGACAGCCTGGTGATCTGTACAGGGTGTTCCCTGCCTCTGGCCATATGACAGCTGGGTTAGGCTCCAATTAAATTTAATTCTGGATTTAATAGGGAACCAATGAAGAGAAGCCAATATGTGAGAAGCATGCTCTCTCTTTGTAATCTCTGTCAGTACTCTAGCTGAACTGAATTATGGATCTACTGAAGGCTTTTAAAGAACTTTTTTAGAACAACCTGAGAACAATGACTTGAAGTCCAATCTAGAAGCAATAAACACACAAACTTGTTTTTCAGCATCACAGTGAGACAGGATGTTTCTCATTTTAGCTGTAATATCTATGGTGTCTTTTATTCTCTGTAATACAACATCACGGTCAACAGTATTGGATGCTGCACTGAGGTCTAACAGGACAGGCATAGAAAGGAGTCTGTCAGAGACTATAAGAAGATTAGCTACTTCCACTAGTGTTGTTTTGGTGGTATAATATATTATTGTAAATTTAAATGTTACTATGAAATGATCAGACAGGGAGGGATTTCACGGGACACTGTTAAATGTTCAGTTTCCATGCCATATGCCAGTATGAGAGACCAGGTTGGCACAAACAGGGACAGGTGTATTTTTAAATTGTGGGCTTTATTATACCCCAAAAAAGGCAAAAATGTCACAAGAAACAAGCAATTCTTAAAAATCAATGGGCCCATAAAAGCAGCTACCTAAACAAAATTTACAGAACCCATTTAACAGAACTCAACTAACAGACCTGCCCAAATGAGAGGCAGCTCAACTTATATAGTAATGGAATAAACCATTTTAAATACCACAGGGGGAACCAAAGTGTAACTATATTTGAAAAAAAACTAAAAAGAACCCATTCCCCCCCATGAGATTACAACAGATGGTTAAGTCCGCTTGACTGGCCTCAGCACTTAAACCAGCTCCACCCTCTGTATCCTCTTTTGCTCAAACAGGGAAGAACTGGAGCAGCAGGCAGGTAACTCAAGGGAAACAGAAAAGAAATACTGAATCACTGAAATCAATGTAACTAAGTATAAACATTAAGGTATAAAACTCTACTATATTAAGTTTATACAAATATAAATAAATATTTCAATTGTGTGGTTGCAGACAACCATCACAGCAAGGACAAGATCCAGATGGATATTAAAGCAGTGTGTGGAATTATTTGCATTTTGAGACAAGCCGATTGAGTCAAATAAAAAAAAAGAATAATAATGTAATGTTGTGGATAGTATTTTCAGTATCTACATCAGGGATCCTCAAATCCAGGCCTCGGGGGCCTATGTCCTGCAACTTTTAGATGTGTCTCTGCTCCAACACACCTGAATCAAATGTAGAAGTCATTAGCAGGACTCTGGAGAACTTGACTGCATACTGAGGAGTTAATTCAGCCATTTGATTCAGGTGTGTTGGATCAGGGACACATCTAAACCTGCAGGACACCGGCCCTCGAGGCCTGGATTTGAGGATCCCTGATCTACATGAATGTTAAAATCCTTCACTACAATTGTTTTATCTAAACTAAGGACTGAATCTGAGAATTCATATAAAACTGAGTAAGGACCAAGCTGACAGTAGTACCAACAAATAAAATTGTTTTTTGAGTTTTCCAATTAGGGTTGGCAAGGCAAAGAGTCAGTCTTTCAAATGAAATAAAACTATCTAGGCATTTGGTTGACTGGAGTGAAAGATTGCTGCAACTTCTCCCCCTCAACCTACGCTTCAAGGATTCTGACAGTATGATTTGGGGGTGTTGATTCATTTAAACTAATGTATTTGTCCTGCTGTATCCAGGTGTCTGTAAGGCCAAATAAATCAAAAATGTTGATCAATTATTAAATCATTAACTGACAGGGACTTAGAAGAGAGAGATGTTTAATGTTTAATAGTTCACATTTAGTGACTGATCCTCTGCTGCACTTGAGGGTATTATTGTGTCTGTGTGAGTTTTATACTTAATTCATTTTTTGGTGATTTTTGGTTTGTATTTGATGGTCTGGGAGCAGACACAGCCTCTATGGGGATGAGTTTTTGGGTAGATGACAGTAGCTTTTCACCACTGACACAACCAACACTTTAAAGTGAACATGTGTCTAGACTGGACTGAATTACTTACAGTTGATTTTAACTGAATATAGTCACATGCATGTGAAGATTCTCTGCACATCAAGACATGCCATAGTAGATAACACTATGGCACAATACTATTATAACAATATATCACATGTGTTTCAAATCATTGTCCTGCTTCAGTCCACTTGAGCTTCAGGGCTCCTTCAAGATTTTCTGGTGGAGAGCACAATTCAGGGTCCCATCAATTACGGCAAGTCATCCGGAGTTTCTTTAGAGAACGGCATGATGTGCCCTCTTTTTTTAAGATCTTTTTAAAAATTTTTTAATCTAGTTCTTGATTCAACAGCTCTGACAAAAACCAGGCCTGGGTGTGGTCGTTAATCATAGTTAATTTATGATTTATTGGTTCTATTTACTTGGGTTATCTTTATCCAATATTAAAATTTGTTTGATCAGAAACATGCAAATGTAACAAATATGCAACCAATTAAAGAAAGAAAGGGTGCAAATAGCTACTTTTTCACAGTACAGCACAACATTAAAAACAAGAATTGAGTACAGAGTCTACTGGATGCATCCATCCATCCATTTGCTTCCACTTCTCTGAGGCCAGATCATGGAGGCAGCAGCCAAACCAGAGAAATCCAGACCTCCCTCTTCCCAGCCACCTCCTCAAGCTTATCCAGGGGACCACTGAGGCATTCCCAGACTAGCGTAGAGAGGTAATCTCTCCAGCATGCCCTGGGTCTGCCCCGGGGCCTCCTCCCAGTAGGACACGCCTGGAACATCTTATCCAAGAGGTGCCTAGGAGGCATCCTAGTCAGATGCCCAGATCACCTCAACTGGCTCCTTTCGATGTGGATGACAAGTGCAGCTCTACTCTGAGGCCCTCTTGAATGGCTGCACTTGTCATCCAGTCTCTAAGGGAGAGGAGCAAGCTCATTTCTCACTGCTTGAATCCACAAGCTCATTTGTCCGGTCACTACCCAAAGCTCCTGTTCATTGATCAGGGTAGTGACATAGATTGACCAGGAAATGAACGGCTTCACTTTTACACACTGCTCTCTCCCCAATTAATCTCCCACTCCTGTCTTCCCTCACTTGTGAACAAGACGCAGAGACACTTAAACTCCTACTGGATATAAGCATGGCATAGTTCAGATTCCAGCACACAGGTTAAAAACACTTTTTCTGAAAAGCCAGAACTATTTTGCATTTGACAGAAAACTGAACGTGACTGAGCATAAAGCTGCAGCGCTCATATTAGGAAGCGGACAGAAAACAAATGTCTTCTGAGCCTTTAAATGCTGAAGCCTATAAAAACCAAAGAACAAAAATAGATTTAAAAAAAAAAAAAAAAAACACGTCCAGTTTTACTGCTTTACACTTGAGTACACACATTCAGTCTTGGTGTTTTTTGGTCTTCTTGGTCTGTTTGCTCTGTGATCCCTTAATGCTGCGTAATGGAGGTTTTCTTCATTTTGCTGATATAAAATATAAAAATAAAAAGTTGCTTAAAATGACTTTAAAGAAAAACAAACTGAAGCCAAATTTTTGATTTCAAAATATTTGTTAACAGAAAAATTTACCTCTGCATTTGTTGAGGAAGGCAGTGAACATCTTGAATGTGACTCTGAAAAAGAACAGATGAAGTACTTTTACTATCAGGCTGTTGGCTGAGTAGATACTGTCAGCTACTAACAAAAGCAGTTTCAGTACCTGTGAATTTGCTGCTGTTTCTCTTGTGGGTCACGTATAATAAGAAAGCCATTAAAAGACTCAGAAATGTGGTGAATGCCAAAGCTCCGCTCAACAAATACACTGAGACACAACAGTCCCCCTCAGCTGTGGAGAGTCAGACACCAGGAAACATTAGAGACCTTCTAGCTAGCTCCTCTGGAGGATTATAATATAAGACAACCAAGTTACTCACACTCAAAGTCCAGCTTGGTCCCGTTTCCAAACAGTATGTGTCCACATGCGGCAACAGCACAGTAGTAGGTCCCAGCGTGAGACACATTCAGGCTCTTCATTTGCAAGTTGTGGACACAAGTGTGTGTTTGTGTTTTGGTTCTCCTCTCACACTGATCATTTCTGCCTCCATGGGTGTAAATGATTCTTGGGAAAGAGTCTCCTTTGTCTTTGAACCAGTAAACACTGTGTTCTCCATCACAGGTGCCAGTGTGTACTGTACAGTTCAGAGTCACAGAGCCTCCTGGCTGGATGGTCTCAGAGGCTGACTGCTGAACTGAAGCTTGGATGTTTAAATCTGAACCTTTTACTTCAATGATAGTACCCTCTCCAAACTCAAACTTGTACCCATAAGCTGCACAGTAGTAAGTAGCTGAGTCTGAAATGTGCACATTTGTGATCTTTAAGGAGATTTTTCCTTTTTCAGTATAAACTGTGAACCGTGGATCACTCTTGAATTCATCATGAAATGTGGCATTGGTGTCAGACAGGTAGAGAGTAGAAATGAGCTTTGGTTTCTGTCCCAAGTTCAGCTTATACCAGAAAAACTTTGCCACATCATCAATTTCATAGAAACAATGCACAGTCACACTGTCCCCAGTGTTAACCAAGATAAAACGTCTTTCTTGATGAACAGACAAAGAGAATGTGAGGTCATTTGTCTGAGCTGAAATAAAATAAGAGACAAATAAGTGCACATTATAGACTCACAATAGCACGGTAAAAGATTGAGACTGTAGGTTAAAGAGAAACTTACCCATTTCCCCCAAGAACAAACATGTCAGATAGAAGGCAAACTGTGCAGATGTCATCGTGTTCAAATTGTCACCGTGAATGAAAATATCTCAATCCTGTCTTCACTGTATAGACAGAAGACTGCATTTGATTGGCCAACCAAAGATGACACAGTATGTCCTATTTAGGAAGTACTGCCCACTGAGACCCTGTAGGGTGAAGCTCAGTGTCTTTTACATGTCCAACACCCATAGTGTGATTTTTCCTTTAACATATTCACAGAGTAAAATATACACGGAGAACTTGATGGTATTAAAAAAATCTATAAGCAATGAAGTTAAAGAATACACATGCTTGTGTAAAGTTGTAAGGTTTTATATTTCATGTAACCTGTCTTTTCTTTTTATGCACACTCACCCATTCATGCAAATGGGTGAGTATGTCCAAAATCTGCTGTCACCTCCGGCTCTGGGTTGAACATCAATGGAAGGAGCTGCACCCATTTCTCCCAGACATACCTGGTGGAAGCAAGCTCGTCAGATTTTGTTCTAGTATCTGTTGTCACTCTTGACATCACTAGAAAGGTCTGAAGCAGCATTGTTGTCCAGAAAATATTTTTAATATATTTGATGGGTCTCAGAGACTATCAGCAGCCTCCTTGATGGATCTGTACACTCCAGCAAGAAGAACAGCAAGCATCCAAGTACTCATCATTCCAAATGTGCACTTTTTCCCCTTCATGGTTTGTCATAGCAATGCTGACTTATACTTGTCACAGTAAACGTTGTCATCCCAGGGGTGATTTTAATGACATCTGAAGCAGCTGCCCTGCCATGTAAGACAAAAAGTTGTACTTCAAGAGATGCGACCACTTCTTGATTTGTATGTTTCAGCAGGAGCAGGAGCAGCTTTAGCACTTGTGATCTCCTCATCAGGCTCATCATTCACTCACTCATTCATTCATTAAGAGCTTTGAGTGTTCAGTTAGAATAGAAAAGTGCTATATAAGAACTAGTCCATTTACCATCAGATGTGTCTGTGTGCTCTGGTTGATGCTCTATACCGTTCTCCTCAACAGAAACTGGCTCATCTTTATCACTGTGGTGCTCTGTGTCCTCTGCCTCATCTTCAGCAAAGAAGTCACAAACCAAATTGACTTAGTCTATACATGTCTGTACATGTTCATCTGGATGACCTTATCAGTCTTTGGAAGCAGAGTATGAGAGGCTATCAATAAAAGCAGTAGGGATAAAGGGGGATGTTTGTCCAGGGAAGGAGGCTGACAGGTAAACAGGGAAGCCCCTAACCTCTCTGTGTTAGTGAGGTCACAGTGTGTTTATGATTTCATTTCTGACACTAATTATTTATTTTATAATCTTATATTTTAGCTGGGTCGAAACCGACTGTAACACCACAAAGGTCATTATTTTCTTCAGAGCATTTTAAAATTTAGTGAAATAGATTTATTTTGGTTTTGTTTTGTTTTAAATAATGGCTCCTGACAAAGTCAAAAAGCGTTGACGCAATAAACAAATTTAAATAGTGCTTTTATGCATTTTAAACCTGAAAACGGGCTGGTGCCCACCCTAGAGGAAGGTTAAAGTATTAATTTTCTTGGCCTTTTATCAGTTAGTGACAGTTGAATGATAGGCAACAATTGTTTACGTGAGGCTTGCTCTACCAGGTGAGAGTGCTTCGAGGGATTATTGATGACTATGGTGAATCCTTTTTTCCTCAATTACCACCAATTTTGTTGCTATTTTGGACTCTCTCCCAAAAACTTTGTTTTCCTGATTTAGCCATTAGTGCTGCCGTCCTGTCAAAAATGTCATTTTGTATTAGTTTAATAACACATAGCTACAAAACTAACTGGAATGAGTCAGTTGTAACATGATTACTGATACTTAACAGTTGATAGCTTGCAGTCCATCCATTAAATTCAGGGTCATGGGGGGAGCTGGAGCCTGTTGAAACTTACAGATGGCAAGAGGCAAAGTACACCCTGGATGTGGTCGCCAGTTCGTCCCAGAGCTAATACAGAGAGACAACAACAAGCAAAGCCAATTTAGAATCACCCATTAGCCTAACAAGCAGGTCTTTGGTCTGAGGGAGGAAACCGAAGCATCTAAAGGAAACCCACAAAGGCACAGGGAAACATGCAAATGAGTACAGAGAAACACCTGTTGGGACTTGAACCAGCACTGACCACACTGCCACGCAACATACGTGATAAATTGATTTTTGATGTTTCTATGTGCTTTTATGTGTAATGACTTTGCTGGTAAATAGAGTGCAGTCAGCATGATTTATGAAGGGCTTACACATAAAATGTGGAAATAACCCATTTTTCAAGAATCTTTAGGAGTCTGTGTTATTGTACCTAGATTATAATCAATCAAGTGCTTTTTGGCCACTTACAGTATCTTTATAGAATTGTGATGTTATATTTGTTGTTATTTCTGCAGCCTTCTGAGCCAGATTTCTGTTTAAAAAGACATTTATACTTTAAATGGCAGTTTATATCTTGATAAAAAACAAATATATAAAAGTCACTTTGCCAAAAACTGATTGCAGTTTTTAACCTTGTGCTGGGATTCTGTTTTTCACTCAAAATGACCTGATATCATTCATGAGAGATATGTTTGACATATGTTTCACAGATTATAGGTCAACAAGTCATTTACAGCCATTTAGATACAGACGATCACTTTTTGGCACAACAAAAAGCTGCTGAAAGTAACTAATAAAGTAATTTGTAATCTAACTGAGTTACTTTCAAAATTAAATAATCAGCAAAGTAACTTTTTAAAGGAGTAATCAGAAATCAGACTGTGTTTTCAAGGTAACTGTGCCATCACTGTCCATCACAGAGACCGTGGAGTCACTGCTTTGAAAGTGACCGATCTCATTAGGACCCCTCTTACTTTGGGCTCCATCCTGCAGACTGTCAAATGTCAGTTGATTTGAGTGAGCAGGATACAGCTTCAAGAGCAGAGTTACCGACAAGAGCGTGAATCTGCTGCACAATGCACAGTCTTACATGCATGATGGCTTCTTTGTGTGTGTGGCTGTTGAGTTCTATGTGGGTCACTTGTTAAATTTACTTGTAAGGAATTTAGTTGCTTGCTTGGCAATACCTGGTGGTGCAGTGGTTAGCACTGTTGCCTCACAGCAAGGTCATAGGTTCAAATCCACCTTTCTGTGTGGAGTTTGCAGTTTCTCCCCGTGTTTGTGTGGGTTTTCTCCAGATATTCTGGTTTCTTCCCACAGTCCAAAGGCATGCAGTTAGTGGGGTCAGGTTAATAGTGATTCTAAATTGCCCATAGGAGTGAATGGTTGTCTGTCTGTGTTAGCCATATGACACCCTGGCGACATGTCGAGTGTGTACCCTGACTCTCACCCTATAAACAGCTTGAATGGGCCCAGCCCCTCCTGCAAAGGATAAGTAGAAGAAACTGGTTGGATGGATGGCAATACCTGCACCCCTGAAATGAAATTATTTGCTTGTGATTATGTTTTTTCTCATGCACTCCACAGAGGACATACAAATAGGAAAAGTTGGACAGTTGATTCATTGTGAAGTGGAATGTCTTTACTTCTTGTCCTCAGACTCAGCTTTATTGTCATTCGGGCTATGAGACTTAGTGTGAACAAAATGTAGACTCGCAGGTCTGTGTATATCAAACATAGGAGTAGAGTAATTAATAAGTATAAATAAAATGTAAATGAATACAGAAAAATAAATAATAAATAAGTACCCTAAACTAGGATAAGTCAAAAAAGTAAAATACTAAACTAAAATTAAAAACAGGTATAGCAGCATTCTACTATATCAACAACAACTTGAAATGGTTTAAGGTACAGTGATGATGCTGTTTGATATGTGTAGCGTGTGGGATGCCTAGTCAGTCTATGGGGTGGAATGGTTCAGCAGTCTGACTACAGCTATTTATCAGCCTTCATGTTTTTCCCAGGATGCAGCTTAGCCTCCTTCCAGAGGGAGAGGGGTGAAAAGTCTGTGTGCGGGGTGGGTGGTCCTGTTTAATATCTGTTGATTTTTAGGGGTTTTGCAACTTTTTAAGTAAATGTCATAATATATGCTTTTAATTTCTGGTAACACTTTCTAATACGGCCCTCGACTAAGGCCGTAAAATTAGATTAGATTAGATTAGATTCAACTTTATTATCATTGTACACAAGTATGTGTAGTGTATGTACTTATACGTATTTACATGTATGTATACCTGTATTTTACAGGTATGTACCCTGTAGGACATTTAAGTTCTGCGTAATTTCCAGGATTTCCAGGACTAATGCCACAATTTCCAGGACTAAGGTTGTAAGTACCCTATAGTCCTGGTACTTACACGTAGGTAGGAGGTACTTATGGCCTTAGTAACTTAAATTTACTTACAGGATACATCCCTGTAAAATATGTGTACTTATAGCCTTAGTCGCGGGCTGTATTATAAAGTGTTAGCTAATTTCTTGATGACATATGTTTTAATCTTTGCTTTAACTGCTAAAAAATTTTATGCTGCAGTTGAAATGTAATGTATTGGAAATTTGTACTCATATTTCTTCCACTGAGCATTTACCAAAATAACACCCTTACATCCTGGTAAAAACGACAATGCTTACAAAAAAGAAATAGAAATAGAAGAAATAGAAATAGAGAGCAAAACATATATGGATTCAGCAGATCAGGGTCTTAGGTCATCGGGTAGTGCATCGTTCATCATATACTCAATTTAGTTTACTTTTTTAAAGCACATGTGCCAGTAATAGCTATGCCCAGAAATGCTATGTTTTCAGGATATTGGTCAATTATCCGTCCTATTCCAGAGAATGGAATCATCAGGAACACCTGGAGAGATTTTTTTATGTGCATCAATTTCAAAGATGAACTGATTACATTCTGATGGTCAAAGGTTGTCGTGAACTCACAAAACAGTTTTGATTGTAACTTAAGAATTTATATAATTGTGATAAAAAATGCAAATGGCTAACAGCATAAAATGATGCAGAAATGACATTGTATCTATAAAAGGTCAAAAGTCAGATCTACTGTGACACCATGTTGTTTTGCAATGGACGACACTGTGACCACTTTTCACATTTGGACACTGAGTTACTGAAACTGATCTGAGTTACCTCACTTCAAACTGATGCATCTGCAGAGATTGTCTCTGCTTCCAGAGTAAAAATGTAAGTGAAGGATTTATGTCTTAGGCCAACAGCGCTGCTGCTGCTGGCTTTGGTTTTACTTTATTTACTGATTTAGGTTAGTAGTTTTCACATGTTCTTAACACTAGACGGACATTAAACACGCTGGCGTTTACAGTTCCCATTTTGTGGACAGACAGACCATTCACTAAATTAACAGGTTTCAAATCTCTGCCACAAACTCCTTTAAAGTCTTGGTGTTACAAACATGTAAAATATGCCTGTAGGAGCTTTGTGAAATATTCTTGACAGCAAATTCTTAAGAACTAATGACTGCATCTCAGAGCGATAGTGGTATGACATTAGCATTAAATTTAAAATGTTCTCACATGTATTCATCCAAGTTTATTCCTCTTCCACAACTGCCTTATGGTTTGCTAAAGCTGAACAAGTTTTGCATTTTCTCCAGTTTCTTCTCCCTTTTAGTGCTGATTTCAGGCAGTATTTACATACAAGATTAACACTAATTGGTTAAATCACACCAGTGTTAATTTTGACAGCAAATTTTGATTTAGTTTTAGTCATAGTCTTTTGAAAAAAAATTTAATTTAGTTTCAGTCATAATTTAGTCATCTGAATAGTTTTAGTCGATGAAATTTTCGTAAGAATATAGTCGACTAAATCTACAGTCGACTAAAATATAAAGGGTGTAAAATGTAAATGCTTTTTCTTCAGTTCCCTTGAATTAGTCATTATACACACTTACACAAAATTAAACATTTATTAAGAGTTATGGAATATTATTAATAATATTAACATTCGCGTTTCACCTGCTTCCCACACACCTGATCATTAACACCACCTTACTGAGATAATCCGACCGTTTTACAGCAGGACGCTCTGAAAGGTACAGGGCAGTGTTCAGGACTAAGATTAGGAAAGGCTAATCCACCGCGGTGTGGAGATTTTCTCTAAACACAAATGCTAAACTGGGAAAAACACTTTACCCTGCATGACATTAAAATGCTTACCTTTGCATGGAGATCTGGGCGACTGGTTTACAGATGCTGTTTAAGATTTGTCGTGTTTTTTACCCGAGATAGTCGCCCCACATGATTTACACATCGTTTTGTTTGTCACAACGTCAAAGGACAAATGTGTCCATACATCGGCTCTTCTCTTTCTCCCTGCTGACATTGTTTACATAACTTAGTTCTATCGGAAGGAACGACAAATCACAGGCTAGTTTGTTCTTCCCGGGTTTAGAGCAAATTTGCGCAACTGAGTTTGATTGGATGTTTTCCTAATTTGTCCCTGCCTTTCACAAAATTAATTCAGTTCTGATTGGATGATGTCCCCGCCAAGCATTTTCGTCTCGTTTTCATTCCTTGACAAAAGTGTCAATTATTTCGATATCGTTTTTTATCATTTTAGGTAGTTTTTATTTAATTATTGTCTCATTATCATCATGAAAAAAAGGGTCGTCGAAGACAATATTTCGTCAACGAAATTAACACTGAATCACACAAGTACAATGTTAGACATTGGGCAGCTAAAAAGTGGATTAAAGGAGGGAACTGTATCACCAAAATCAAAGTTATAAATTAAATGAAAGGTTTTCTTGTGTTATGGAGGTTAAGTTACAAAACACAAATTTAAAAAGACCTCAGCACAACCCTGCAATAATCATAAATGAAGAGGAGGCTTCATCTTGTTTTTGCTATGAATGGCATCTGGAAACAGCTGTCACTATCAGCTGGCTTGTTTTAATCATCTTTCTCCATTCAGGTCAAATCCAGATAGTTGATGGTGTGAAGGAACCTTTAAGCTCCTTGGAAAAGCTTCCAGAGTGAAAAAGTTTGGGATATTTTTGATAGGAAAACAGTTACTTTATACTTGCTGAAATCTCTCCCACAGTCTTTCAGTCTGAAAAACATGGTGGCCAAAACACCTGAGAGAAAGGGAAGAGACTTGTTCAGGGTGCTGTTGTACACTTTTCACTCTCCTGAAGCTGAAAAAAAAGATGAACCTCTTCTTATGAGCCTGTTATTAGGATGACAATAGCAGGGCTATACTCCTTTATTTGACAGCAGATGAAGACCTTAATTCTTATGATGATTAATAATATCCACCGGCATCAAGGTCACATGCAGATAGCTCCCAATATTTGCAAAACCTCATAAAATTACAGAAGTATTGCATTTTGGTTGCAGCCATGCTGAAACAAACAAACAAAATACTGATGACAGTGTGGCACGCTGACTATTCACAGTATGTAGGCTGGTTGTGTTTGATGGTTAATGGCATTTATTACAGCGTTTGTGTTCATTTTTTTTTTCTATCAAACATTTACAGAATTGTTAAGATGCATATAGATTGTAAATGCACTTCGTTAACAACTTTATTGGAAAGGACACTTCTACATTTAGCTGAAAACATACTAATGAAAACTATATCTACGCTTTATAGTAAAGTACACACATTCACTCCAGGTATCATCCTGCTGTCTTTTTGATCTCTTGGTCTTAGTCCACCTTAAAATGCTTTGGTAGTCCTGGTAATATAAAAAGGTAAATCACAAATGTGCTTCTGGGAAAGTGAAAATAAGCTGAAGCCAAAATTTTTGATTTCAAAATATTTGAATATTAACACCAAAACTTACCTCTGCATTTGTTGAGGAAGGCAGTGAACATCTTGAATGTGACTCTGAAAAAGAACAGATGAAGTACTTTTACTATCAGGCTGTTGGATGAGTAGATACTGTCAGCTACTAACAAAAGCAGTTTCAGTACCTGTGAATTTGCTGCTGTTTCTCTTGTGGGTCACGTATAATAAGAAAGCCATTAAAAGACTCAGAAATGTGGTGAATGCCAAAGCTCCGCTCAACAAATACACTGAGACACAACAGTCTCCCTCAGCTGTGGAGAGTCAGACACCAGGAAACATTAGAGACCTTCTAGCTAGCTCCTCTGGAGGATTATAATATAAGACAACCAAGTTACTCACACTCAAAGTCCAGCTTGGTCCCGTTTCCAAACAGTATGTGTCCACATGAGGCAACAGCACAGTAGTAGGTCCCAGCATGAGACACATTCAGGCTCTTCATTGGCAAGTTGTGGACACAAGTGTGTGTTTGTGTGTTGGTTCTCCTCTCACACTGATCATTTCTGCCTCCATGGGTGTAAATGATTCTTGGGAAAGAGTCTCCTTTGTCTTTGAACCAGTAAACACTGTGTTCTCCATCACAGGTGGCAGTGTGTACTGTACAGTTCAGAGTCACAGAGCCTCCTGGCTGGATGGTCTCAGAGGCTGACTGCTGAACTGAAGCTTGGATGTTTAAATCTGAACCTTTTACTTCAATGATAGTACCCTCTCCAAACTCAAACTTGTACCCATAAGCTGCACAGTAGTAAGTAGCTGAGTCTGAAATGTGCACATTTGTGATCTTTAAGGAGATTTTTCCTTTTTCAGTATAAACTGTGAACCGTGGATCACTCTTGAATTCATCATGAAACGTAGCACTGGTTTCAAACTTGTAAAGACTAGAAATGAGCTTTGGTTTCTGTCCCAAGTTCAGCTTATACCAGAAAAACTTTGCCACATCATCAATTTCATAGAAACAATGCACAGTCACACTGTCCCCAGTGTTAACCAAGATAAAACGTCTTTCTTGATGAACAGACAAGGAGAATGTGAGGTCATTTGTCTGAGCTGAAATAAAATAAGAGACAAATAAGTGCACATTATAGACTCACAATAGCACGGTAGAAGATGAGACTGTAGGTTAAAGAGAAACTTACCCATTTCCCCCAAGAACAAACATGTCAGATAGAAGGCAAACTGTGCAGATGTCATCGTGTTCAAATTGTCACCGTGAATGAAAATATCTCAATCCTGTCTTCACTGTATAGACAGAAGACTGCATTTGATTGGCCAACCAGAGATGACACAGTATGTCCTATTTAGGAAGCCCGGTCACATGCCCACTGAGACCCTGTAGGGTGAAGCTCAGTGTCTTACACATCCAACACCCATAGTGTGATTTTTCTTTTAACAAATTCACAGAGTAAAATATACATGGAGAACTTAATGGTATTAAAAAAATCTATAAGCAATGTAGTAGGAGAATAGATATGCTTGTTTAAAATTGGAAGGTTTTATATTTCATGTAACCTGTCTTTTCTTCTTAAGCTTCCAAGTATTTTTTTTTGTTGTTTTAAGAAAACCTTATCTGTACTCGTATCTATAGTCACCCATTCCAATAACTTTATTGGAAAGGACGTGTCTACATTTAGTTGAAAACACAAGGAAAACTTTAGATAAAAGCATTTTGTATTTTGTATAACGACATATTTTATAACAAGGACGAAACATGCTCTGCTTTGTTACTTTACAGTAAAGTACACACATTCAGTCCAGGTATCATCCCGCTGTCTTCTTGATCTGTTGATTTTGTTCCCCCTTAAAATGTTCTGGAAGTCCTGGTAATATAAAAAGGTAAATCACAAATGTGCTTCTGGGATGGAAAGAAAAGAAAAGAAGCTCAACTCGAGCAGAAATTACCTCTTCATTTTTTGCAGAAAGATCTGAAAATCTTTCACGGGACTCTGGAAAACACAAAATCTTATTAATATATGACATATGCATATATACACACATATTACAACAATAATTACCTGTACAGAAGCAGCGGTTATTCTTGATGATTACAAAGAATAAGGAACTCAGACACAAACTAAGGATAATGGTGAAAACAGCAGCTCCACTCAAGACATGCACTAAGAGAAGAAAGCCCACCTCATCTGGAGATCGAAACAGAAGAAGACGTTAGAGAACCTTATGTGGAATGAGCTGAAAAGGGGACTGAATATTATTTTAATGTGACTTACCCTTGAAATCCAGCTTGATCCCATTTCCAAACAGTATGTGTCCACATGAGGCAACAGCACAGTAGTAGGTCCCAGCATGGGACACATTCAGACTCCTCATTGTCAAGTTATAGAAACAGGTCTGTGTTTGTGTGTTGGGTTTCCTCTCACACTCATCATTCCTGCCTCCATGGGTGTAAATGAGTCCTGGATGAGGTTCTTCAGAGTCTTTGAACCAGTAAACACTGTGTTCTCCATCACAGGTGCCAGTGTGTACTGTACAGTTCAGAGTCACAGAGCCTCCTGGCTGCATGGTCTCAGATGCAGACTGCTCGACTAAAACTTTCATGTTCAAATCTGAATATGTAACACTGACAGTAATGCTCTCTGAAAATGTTGATGTGTGTAAATAGGAACATATACAGAAGTAAGTTGCAGAGTCAGAAATGCGCAAATCTGAGATTATTAGGTGGTTTTGACCTGTTTCAGTATCCAGTGTGAAGCGCGGATCACTCTTGAATTCATTGTGAAATGTATTTTTTTCATATTTATAGAAGGTAGAAATGAGCTTTGGCTTCTCTCCTAAAGTTTGCTTAAACCAGTAAAACCGTGGCGCTCCTTCACTTTTACTGGAACAATGCAAAGTCACGCTGTCCCCACTTTTAACTGATAAAAAATGTCTGTCTTGGTGAACAGAAGAGGAGGATTTCAGGCTGCTCGTCTGAGCTGAAGTGAAATAAAAAAAGACAGAACAAATACAGATTATAGACCCATGAAAGCATAGAAAAATATTTAGACTGCAGTTTTAAAATCACAAACTCACCCATTTCCCCCAAGAACAAACACGTGAGATAGAAGAGAAACGTTGCAGATGTCATTGTCTTGAAATAATCGTGCTGAATGAAAAGAACCTCAAACTTTTCTTCACTCTTCTGAGAGAAGACTGTGCGTGATTGGCCAAACAGAGGTGACACGCATGTCTTTTTTTTTAGGAAACATGATCACATGTTCAGAGCCACCTATAGTGTTAGGCTTAGTGCCTGGAAAAAAATGACGGCAATACTTGCACCCCTAAAATGCAATTATTTGCTTGTGATTATGCTTTTTCGCATGCACAACTTTTGACATACAGTACCAGTCAAATATGTGGACACACTCACCCTGTGTCCACACGTTTGACTGGTACTGTAAATATAATTCCATGGAAAGCATGCAAGTGGGTAAAGTTGAACAGCTTTTTAACGTGAAGTGACGTGTCTTTACTTAGGGTATTTGCAACATTTTAAGTAAATGTTGTCATCTTTACTTTTAATTCCTCAATGAAATATGTTTTAATCTTTGCTTTAACTGTTAAAAAAATGGCAATGCTGCAACTGAAATGTAATGTCCTGGAAATTTGTACTCATTTCTTCAACTGTGTATTTACTAAACTAACACCTTTATATCCTGTTAAAACCCACAGCGCTTACTGCACTAAAAAAAATAGAAAGCAAAAAGTACATGCAGTCAGCAGGTCAGAAACCAATAAATATACACTGGTAGGTGTATAATACTTACAACAGTAAGTATTATGTTTAATTCCCAATGGGGTCTTAGATCATCAGTTTGTGCATCATGCATCATACACGCAATTTTTTTTTTAAGAATATGCATCTGCAATAGCCATACCAGACATGTTATATTTTGTAATGTGTAAGTGTAATGACATTTTATATATAAAAGGTCAAAGGTCAGCTCTACTGTGACACCACTGTGCACGTGTTGTTTCGCAGATGTGCTTTTCAAGCCATTATTCAATGTCATACCTCAGGAGCAACACTGACTGACTGCAACTAATCTTAGTTATCTCACTTCAAAATGATGCGTCTTCAGAGATTCTGAATTAAATGAAAGGTTTTCTTGTTTTATAGGGGTTAAAATTCAAAACTCAAACTTAAAAAGGCCTCAGCACAACCCTGCAGTGTCTTGGCTGACTAATTTAAATAATCTTTGCAGCCCTTCAGTTCAAATTCGGATGAGCGATGGTCTGAAGAAACCTTTTAGCTCCTTGAAAAGGCTTCCAGAGTGAAAAGGTTTGGGATACTTTGGAAAGGAATACAATTATAATTCCTGAAAACCTTATAGGAACCATCTTAACTATCAAGGTGAGGAAAGCAGCAGGTCCTGATGGTATAAGCTCCAGGTTCCTGAGGTCCTGCGCAGACCAGCTGATTGGGATAGTTACACTTATGTTCAACCTGAGCTTAGAGCTGAGGAAGGTGAGGAAGACATCCTGCTTAGTACCGGTGCCAAAGACTTCCCACCCTAGGGACCTTAACAGCTATAGGCCAGTGGCACTAACATCCCACCTGATGAAGACCCTGGAGCGTTTTGTTCTTGCCCATCTGCATCGGGTAGTAGGACCCTCAATGGACACACTCCAGTTTGCATATCAGCCGCGCATTGGAGTGGATGACGCCATCATCTTCCTCCTACAACGAGCTCTTTCTCACTTGGAGAAGCCTGGAAGCACTGCGAGAATAATTTTCTTTGATTTCTCCAGTGCTTTCAACACAATCCAGCCTACACTTCTGGGGAACAAATTGGAAAACACTGGAGTTGACGCCACCTAACATCCTGGATCCTGGACTATCTCACGAATCGGCCACAGTATGTGAGGTCATGTGGCTGTGTTTCTGACACAGCTGTCTGTAACACAGGGGCCCCACAGGAAACAGTTCTTGCCCCATTCCTCTCCACATTATACACTGCCAACTTCTCCTATAATTCACCCACTTGTCATCTGCAGAAGTTTTCAGATGACTCTGTGATTGTCGGTCTCATACGAGATGAGGATGACGAGGAATACAAAGAGCTGATGCGGAGATTCTCAGTCTGGTGTCAAAGGAACCACCTCATGATCAATGCAAGCAAAACCAAAGAGCTGGTGGTGGATTTCCGCAGGCACAAGTGTACTCCTCCCACACCGGTGAACATCCCAGGTATGGACATTGATAGGGTCACATCCTATATGTTCCTGGGTTTTCATCTAAACCAGGGGTGCCCAAACTCGGCTCGCAGGCCGCTTCCGGCCCCGCCCCTTCTGGTCTGTGAATTGATGTCAAAAATAACATACAATTTGGCCTTTTAAGTTACTTTTTTGACATGTCGCTTAACCCTCTTAATTGGAGGGGAAGGCAAAATGTCAAAAAAGTAACTTAAAGGGCCAAATTGTATGTTATTTTTGACATCAATTTGCAGACCGGAAGTAGGGGGTGGGGCTGGAGCGGCCCGCGGGCCGAGTTTGGGCACCCCTGATCTAAACAATAAACTAGACTGGTCAGACAACACCAATACACTTCATAAGAAAGGTCAGAGCAGACTCTACCTGCTCAGGAGACTTAGGTCCTTTGGAGTGCAGGGGGCACTCCTGAAAACCTTTTATGACTCTGTGTTGGCATCAGCTCTTTTTTACAGTGTGGTGTGTTGGGGGAGCAGTATGACTGCTGCTGACAGGAAGAGACTAGATAGGCTCATCAAGAAGACCAGTTCTGTCCTGGGCTGCTCCCTGGACACTGTGGAGGTGGTGACGGAGAGGAGGATGACAAGAAGGTTGTATTCTATGCTGTCAAATGACTCCCACCCCCTTTTATGGAACTGTGACAGCCTTGAGCAGCTCCATCAGTGACAGACTGTTACACCCCAAATGTTTTAGAGAGCGCTATCAAAGGTCCTTCCTGCCTGCAGCGCTGCTCCCAGACATAAGAGTGTTTTACTATGGGGCGCCCAGGTAGTTTAGTGGTGAAACCGGTGACCACATACATATGTCGCGTTGCGTTGCCGTGGGCGTGGGCTCGAGTCCCAGCCTGTCGCCAATTTCCCAGCGTGTCTTGCCCTGTATCATTCCCCCATTTCCTGTCTCCCTCCACTGCTGATAAAAAGCCGCTGTGGCCAAAAATGCAAAAAAAACAAAAGTGCTTTACTATGTACATATCTACACTGGTGACATTTGATTGGTCATATTGTCTATACTGTCTATATTTTCTATACTGTACATAGTGTATACAGTTTTTTTTGTATACTCTGTACTTGTATTTTCTCATTTATTTTTATCTTTTTATACTTTCTTATTGTGTTTTCTTATTGTGTTTATTGTATCTTATTGTGTCTCTGTACAATAGCTTGCCGCTACTACATCGAAATTTCCCCATTGTGGGACAAAAAAAGGGATTTCTATTTATAGGAACAATTCAAGGTCACACTGTCCCCAGTTTTAACTGATGTAAAGCGTCTTACTTGGTGAACAGAAGAGGAGAATTTCAGGGTATTCGCCTGAGCTGAAGTGAAATAATAAACAGAATAAATGCACATTATGGACTCTTGAAAGCACAAAAGCATTTAGACTACTTTAAAAAAACACAAACTAAACTGCTGGACTAAAGTTTTCATGCGGTGTTCTTAAACCTGAACCCTGACAGTAGTGCCTTCTGTAAATTGCAGGATTAACAAACTCCATCTTGCACGGCAGTAAGTACCTGAGTCAGAGATTTGCAACTCTGTTATATGCAAGTGGTTTCCTCCTATTTTGTGTATCTGGGGTGAATCATGGATTATTCTTGAATTCATCTCAAAAAGTACCATTTTCTTTAAATACAAAATATGTAGAGATGTATTTTGGGTTTTTGTCCCAAGACTTTGTTTGTACCAGTAGAACAAGCAAAGTTTTACCCTTGCATCACTGCTAACAGAAAATGTCTCTCTTGCCGATGAGCTTGTGTCAGCTAAAAATGACAATATCAAGGTTCGTTGTGCACTCAGTGCTGGTGAAAAGTGCTATCTAAGTCAAATTTTAAGCAATATTTGGAGTTGCAGCACGGCACAGTCAAACTTACAGACTAAGTCCCACGAAGTGGTGTGAAAGCAGCGGCTAATGCAGTACGCCCTCCAGCACCCAAACAACAAAAGCTGGACTTCGGTACAAAACCAGTAAGTGTCGTGCCAAAAAGTGATCATCTGCCATAAAGTGATTCCTGTCTTTCTATGTGTCATGTATTTACTTATATTGGCAAATAGAGCACAGTCAACATGATTTATGAAGGGCTTATATATAAAATGAAGAAATAACCTGTTTTTCAAGAATCTTTAGAAGTCTGTACCTACATTATAATCAATCCAGTGCTGTTTGGCCACTTAAAATATCTTTATAGAACTGTGATGTTATATTTGCTGTGATTTTGTGGGGATATTTTTTACTGTTTTCATTTATCATCTATTCTTCTCATACTGGCATCAGAGGCCCATTCAATATTTTGTACTGTATGCTGGGTGGGTCTTTCCCACTGGTAGCAGCCTTACACATAACATCATATGCAGGACGGGACTTTCCTCGCCCACAGCGGTGGGGCATCTATCATTCCATACCATGTACTGTGAGGGCCACTCTTCCATTGCTGCGGGACTCATTTATTATCTCAATATTTTACTCTACTTTCCCCATGGCTAATTACTGGCCCTGTTCCTAGGGGCCTCTGATGAGTCAGTGTAACTTCATTTATTACCCCATATATGGGAATATATCTACTCTTATTGCTCACCTATGTTATTTGTACTGTCACTATTTTTACTTTTATTACTTATACTGAGACTATTTTATATTCTGTAGGCCTTCACACTGGTGCATGGAGTCATTATTCACATGTTTTAGATTCCATGTGTCACTTTTATGGCTTGTGCAAAGTAAGAGAAAGCACCACACACACACACACACCAATGGATAGAGTGCTTTATGTTCTCGGAGTCACTGGGCTGAGGGTGAGACCTGTTAGATCTTGGGTGTGCGTTTGAGACTTTTGGAGAGTTGCCAGAGTGAGTGCTGCTCCTCATGACAACTGTAACACTATGTTATACTTCAGCAGTGTTTTATGACAGGTACATTCCTAAAATGGAGTTCAGTAGGCCCCCACCCTCACGCTTTCTGGCTAGGAGGGGGTAGAGATAAGACTTGGCTAAGTGGAGTGGTACAAACAATGTTATCCTAGCAGTAGAAATGTTCATCATTTGTGATACCTGTCTGAACTGTCATAAACCAAAAGGTACCCCTGTGATGTGTGCGCCTTGAACATGTGACTTTAGAGTGGGCGTAGTTTAACCAAAAGACAATTGGCTGAGGTTCAAGTTTCATGGGCTGAGACTTTATGTAAATTAGGAGGGGTCAAAGGCAGTTATCATGTTGAGGATATAAAATGTTTGCCACTCTTTGTATGACCTCACCTCTCTCTGTGCTCTTCTCTTTCCTGTCCTCTTTTCCTTTCCTGTTTCTGCATCTTTCTCTCTCTCTCTGTTTCCCTCTTCTTTCTTACTCTTCTCTGTGTGTATACCTCAGTCTCAACTGTTACTGTCTGTGTTTTGGTTTTTGTCTGTGTTCTGTGTAACTAATATGTCTAATAAACAGCCTGCACCAGAACCTGCTCGTCCCAGTGAGTTTTTGGATATTTGGGGTTTAATTGGGTTTGAATCTTCGGCCAAAAGGAACATGGAGACCCTAAGAAAATGTCACCGACATTTTCTGCAGCCTCCTGAGCCAGATTTCTGTTTAAAAATACATTTTTTATGTCATGGTCCTGGGCCGGTGGCCCAGTGTTTTGAGTTCTTTTTTGTGTAGCTCTGTTTTGTTGTATTTTTCGGTTGTGTTTCTTAGTGTTTCTTTTAGTTTAGATCCTCAGTTTGTTATGGTTAGGTGTTCTGTTAGTTAGTTATTTGTATGTTTTTTCTACTTTCCCTTTGTTCTGGTCTTCCCTGTGTGTTTTGTCCTTGTGTTCTGACCCTTTTCATGTTTTGTCTCCCTTTAGGTGGTTCCTTGTGTGGTGTTTAGGTTCCCTGTGTTTTCTAGTCCTCGTGTTCTGTTAAGTCTGCATGTGTCATGGTGAGTCACTTCCTCTTTTATTTTGGCAGTCCCGTGTTCCCTGTGTTTTGTGTTCAGTTTTGCTTGCTGTGTTAGTTTCATTCATTTCACCTGTTGTGCCCAGCTGTTTCTACTCACCCCTTGTTCCCTCTGTGTATTTAAGGCCTCAGTGTTATTTAGTTTTGTTGTTCGGGTCCTCGTCATTGTAACTCCTAGGTTGATGTCAGTGCTGTGTGTTTTCAAGTTTCGAGTTTCTTTGTGTAGCTGGCTCCTGATCAGCCTTCTTTTGAGTTAAAGCATCTACAATAAAATCTAAGTACTATTTCAGCTCTCGCCTTGTGTCCTGCATTGAGGTCCTCCCTGCCTGCCGCAGCAACCGTGACATTTTAACGTCAATGACAGTTTTTACCTTGATTAAAAAAAAAACAAATATATATATGTCATGTTGCCAAAAGCTGAGTGTAGGTTCTATCTTGTGATAGAAATGCTGTTTATCGCTCAAAATGACTTGATGCCATTCATGAGATATGTTTGACATATGTTTCACAGATTATAGGTCAACAAGTTATTTACACCTGTATAAATACAGAGGATCACTTTTTGACAAATACTGGAAATCGCTTTTTGGCAGACGATCCCTTTTTGGCAGCTGTTGAATGTAGCTAATAAAGTAACTTGTAATGTAACTTAGCTACTTCTAAAATTAAATAATCAGTAAATTAACTAAGATACTTTTTAAAGGAGTAATCAGAAGTCAGATTACTATTTCAAGGTAACTATGTACCTTCTTCTATGTAATGTCACATAGGCCAAAGGGCAAAGTGGTTTTACAAAGAGAAATACTCAACAATAGAGGCTGTCAATTTTTAGCAGTCCTCAAAACTTTTTGATTCAATAGTAAATTTGTAAAAATTCTTAAAAAAATGACAGTACAACCACATAAAAGAGATGCGATGGGTAAGCCACTATCAGTTTTTTTTCTGTAGAAAAGAAAATAGTTAATTTATTTCATTTATTTCATCATTCATATAACAAGTAAGTGCTGTGTGAATAGTCAATAAGAATAGAAAAGCCTTAAATAATTAACTAAAAACACACAAATGTTAAACATATTTGTATTGTTTTGAAGATTTTTTTTCTTGATAAAACTTTATGGATGGCACATTAAGATCCAACACTTTTGTTTGTATCACAAACAGAATGGCAAACACGACTACACATCCATCATTGTAAATTCTTAGTAAACTAGCTGTTATCAGCTTTATGAAAAGGTTTTGAAAGAAAAAATGTTACATTTTGAACCAATACCTACATTTAAGGAGCAACTGTAATGGCAAGATATGACCCATTATAAAAATGAGACTTAGATAAATATAGAATTTAGGTCATAGATACTGACATATGGACACAGGCATGATTATTATGTAGAAACAATACAGAATCTGTTTTGGTTTTGTATATTAAAAATGTGCAGGGTTTGATCATTATTTATTCAAATTTATTATTACCAACAGATCTCATATAAACTTTGCAAAGCTTGTTTCCAGCACACACACTAAAAACTCAAACTGTTTAGTATTTGGCCGAAAACTGAACCTCCAAGATAATACAGAGCTGTGAACATATGTATTCAATGCCTTTGAATGCTGAAGCATATGTATAAAATGTATTTAAAAAAGTATTACATCCACTAAAAGCACTAAAATAAGAAACACGTCCAGTTCTACAGCTTTACACTTGAGTACACACATTCAGTCTTGGTGTTGTTTCTCTGTCTTCGTGATCTGTCAGCCTTGTGGTGCCTTAAAGCTGCGTAATGGATGTTTCCTTCATTTTGTTCTACCTGATAATACAATATAAAATAAAAAATAACAATGAAGAAAAAACTTAAAAATAGGCTAACAACATTGCACCATATTAGAGTTTCAGTGCTAACACCAAAATTTACCTCTGCATTTGTTGAGGAAGGCAGTGAACATCTTGAATGTGACTCTGAAAAAGAACAAATAAAGTACTTTTACTATCATGCCGTGTTGGCTGAGTAGATACTGTCAGCTACTAACAAAAGCAGTTTCAGTACCTGTGAATTTGCTGCTGTTTCTCTTGTGGGTCACGTATAATAAGAAAGCCATTAAAAGACTCAGAAATGTGGTGAATGCCAAAGCTCCGCTCAACAAATACACTGAGACACAACAGTCCCCCTCAGCTGTGGAGAGTCAGACACCAGGAAACATTAGAGACCTTCTAGCTAGCTCCTCTGGAGGATTATAATATAAGACAACCAAGTTACTCACACTCAAAGTCCAGCTTGGTCCCGTTTCCAAACAGTATGTGTCCACATGAGGCAACAGCACAGTAGTAGGTCCCAGCATGAGACACATTCAGGCTCTTCATCGGCAAGTTGTGGACACAAGTGTGTGTTTGTGTGTTGGTTCTCCTCTCACACTGATCATTTCTGCCTCCATGGGTGTAAATGATTCTTGGGAAAGAGTCTCCTTTGTCTTTGAACCAGTGAACACTGTGTTCTCCATCACAGGTGCCAGTGTGTACTGTACAGTTCAGAGTCACAGAGCCTCCTGGCTGCATGGTCTCAGAGGCTGACTGCTGAACTGAAGCTTGGATGTTTAAACCTGAACCTTTTACTTCAATGATAGTACCCTCTCCAAACTCAAACTTGAAAGAGTAGCTGCTTGCACAATAGTAAGTAGCTGAGTCTGAAATGTGCACATTTGTGATCTTTAAGGAGATTTTTCCTTTCTCAGCTCCCACTGTGAACCGTGAATCACTCTTGAATCCATCATGAAATGTAACATTGGTGTCAAACTTGTAAAAAGTAGAGATGAGCTTTGGTTTCTGTCCCAAGTTCAGCTTATACCAGTAAAACCTCGCAGCAACATCCCCTTCATAGAAACAACGCAAAGTCACACTGTCCCCAGTGTTAACTGCTATCAAGCGTCGTTCTTGATGAACAGAGAAGGAGAATTTGAGGTCGTTCGTCTGAGCTGAAGTGAAAGGGGAAAAAAAAACACACATATTATGGACTCGTGAAAATATGGTCATACATTTCAAAAAGACTAATACTGCAGTATACAAAAAACACGCAAAAACTTACCCATTTTCCCCAAGAACAAACACATCAGACAGAGGAAAAATGGCGCAGATGTCATTGCATTCATATTGTTGTGCTCATTGAAAAGAGTATTGATTCTTTCATCTCTTTTAAGAGAGTAGACGGATTCTGATTGGCCACCCAGAAGTGACAGTATACCCTTTTTAGGAAATCTGATGACATGTCAACTGCCTACCACCTATAGAGTCAGGCTGAATGTCTGAGCAATTACACAACAGATGAATACACAAAAGACTTTGCTTTGTAGCTTTGGCTGAAATGTGTTAACTCTAAAATTCACCATCCATAGTAGTCCATAGAATCCTACTTTACAGTATTTAATGCACCAAAGTTCATCTATTTTTTTTGTAAACATTTGTGAGGTAAAACCTCATTAAATCATTAACTAATTTACTGAATATTTAAAAAGAGCAAAATTATCAAACAAAATTACAAATGGCTGGAACTGAATACAAAATGGGTGGGGCTGGACCAGTCTGTCCACCAGCCTGGGGTTAGGGGAGGAGTGGGTCAAGTCTTGCTTTTTTGCTCCAATTTAAGCATAGCTTGTAAACTGTACATAGCTGCCGCTATCTTGATGTGTGGGAAAGGAGGCTCTGATAGGGAACAATCAAACTTCTTTTTGCAGCCAGAGGAGTGATCCCCTGCTGGCAGTTAGAAAGAACACCGGTTAGCTCAATATTGGCTTCACTTTTGAGACCCAGAGGCTACGTTCATTCTACATACAGACTTTAGGTTTAGGGTTGGAGGAGGTTTGGCCAGATTAGAGCACCCTCTTATGACAGTGGCATTCATGTTGTGACTTTTTTTCTCAGAATTCTGATGTTAATCTCAGAATTCAGATTTTTTTTTCTCAGAATTCAGGCTACCCTGTTTTTTTTCAATGCCCCCCCAATTTTTTTTTTTTTTTGGTTTTTGATGCTGTAGTGGCCCTAATCCTCTTCTGTACATTCCTGGATGTCATTACTTAAAGTCTAATTTCTTGGTGCTATCCCAGGGATTATTATTTTTTTGTTTTTCTTTATTTACAGCCAGTTTCTCATCTCAGCCTGACAAATCACCTGCATGTACAAAAATGTTTTCCAGCTTCTTGCAAAACCTACGAGACGGTCTGCCACAACTTCCAATACAGTCAACCTCACCTTCAGGAAAAGGCGGCAGCCATTAAAAATTCTGCCTGGTGACGTGCAAGAAGGAAGCCGTTAAGACGTATTGAATTGTTTTGTTGTTCTGCTGTATTTGTGTTGTTACCTTAGAAATGCAGTTTTATTTTTGGAAAATATTACTTATTGTTTTTTTTAACTTTATATAAAATCTGGCTTCTTTTGAACAACCCAAAATGTATGTAAAAAGGTGATGCAGTGAAGGTGAAAATAATTAACATTGAATGTTTATAGTTTCAGCAGCTGTAACATTTTGGGACCTAAAAGATAAAAAGTGTATAATCAGTTTAAAGGTGCCTCAAGGGTTAATGACCAAAATCACTGAAGTACTTTTATCAGTGTTAAATTTTTTCAAAGTACTTGTTCATTTGTCTTTTATTCACAGGATGCCCAGGAGTTGGTACTTTGTCACATAACAATTACTTTTGATGACAAAGGGCTGATTAATTTTTTTCCCCTTTTTTTTTGCATTCAGGGTCTTATCTGCTATGTGTGCATTCAAAGTCAAGAGACTCAAACTTTCAGTGTAGTTTCCTGATTTTTCACAATATTTCATTTAGTTTCATAATGACTTAATGTGTGCTCTGTGTCAACAACTGCTGGAGGCGAGGGCGAGTGTCCTGGCAGCGGAGGAGGTTGCCTTCTGGGACGGTGTCACCACTGACCTCATGTTGGATGAGGAGGATGGCGTCTCAGAGGGCGTATCGGGCTGGATTAAGACCCCCAAGCTTCCCCAGCCAGGAGCTCAGTGACCTCTGAGCCAAACTGCAAGACAGACTAGAAACTCACCCTAAATACAACGCCGTGCTGTCAGGATTCTGGCTGGTGCAGGCAAGGCAGAGGACCCCAATGTAGGACTCGGACGAGGAGGTAACGATAACTTAATGCTTTAATCCAAAATACGAAAACATGGCATAAACATGAATGTGGCGTGAACATGAACGTGGCATAAAGAAGACCGTGGCATAAACATAGCATGAAACACACAGCAGGCACAAACAACTGACGAAAGACTGAAGTAAGACTGACGACGTGACGAGGCACTAAACAACAGAGAGACCTTAAATACACTGAGACAAAACAGAACAAAACCCCAACCAGGGCGGGAGGCGGGGGACCAGGACGGAGGGCTCGAGACGAAACAAGAGAACACCATAGTCTAAAAAACAAACCAAGAAAGGGAACATAAGACGGCAGCACAAGGCTGGAAAAAAGAGTCCAAAACATGAGTGACAAAGCACACCAAAGAGACCCAACCATTCAGGGGGCCTGGGAAACCACAAAGGCGGCAACACAGTTCAGGTGGCCGACCGCGCTTCCAGCGGCGACGAAGACGTGGACGAGCAGGAGGCCGACCGCGCTCCCACCGGCGGCGACGACAAAAAAAAAAGAGCAGGAGGCCGACCGCGCTCCCGGCGGCGACAACAAAGACGAAGAGCAGGAGGCCGACTGCACTCCCGGCGGCGACGACAAAGACGAAGAGCAGGAGGCCGACCGCGCTCCCGGCGGCGACGACAAAGACGAAGAGCAGGAGGCCGACCACGCTCCTGGCGGCAGCGGCAGCAAGGAGGACGTGGCATGGCAAGAGGGGCTGCTGCACTAGCTAAGGAGGCTAACATTAGAGGAAGTGAAGGGACCGAAGGCACTAAAGGGGCTGAAGGGACCTGAGCAGGGGGAGCCTGAGGGATTAAGGGGACCTGAGGGGCTAAAGCTAAAGGTGTAGGGACTAAAGCTGTGGGGACCGAAGCTAAACCTGAGGGGACTGAGGGACCTGGGGGGACCGAAGAAGCTGAGGAGGGACCAGAGGGGACTGACGGGAGTGAAACTAAAGGGACTGGGGCCGAGGGAGCAGAGGAGGGGCCTAAGGGGACTGAAGCTGAGACTGAGGGGACCAAAGGAGCAGGTGAGGGGACCGGAAAAACTGAGGGGACCTGAGCTGAGGAGGGAGCCAAGGGGACCTGAGGCACTAAAGCTGAAGGTGTAGGGACTAAAACTATGGGGACCGAAGCTGGAGCTGAGGGGACTGAGGGACCTGAGGGGACCGAAGACACAGAGGGGACCAAAGCGGCAGGACCATAAGGGATCAGAGCTGAGAAGGGACCAGAGGGGACTGAAGGGAGTGGGGCCGAGGGACCTGGGGGAGCTACAGGGCGGACTGAGGGAGCAGATGAAGGGCCTGGTAATACAGAGGGGACCAAGGCTAAGGAAGGGACCTGAGGGACCGAGACTAAGGGGACAGAGGGGACCAAAGGAGCTGAAGCTAAAAAGACTAACACAGAGGGGAGAAAAACTGAGGGGTCAGCTGGGGGGACCAAAGCTAAGGCAGAGGGAGCAGGAGCTGGAGCTAAAGCTGACTGAGGGCGAGGGAGAGCTACAGGAGCTGGGTGGACAGAGGGAGCAGAGGGAGCTGGGTGGACAGAGGGAGCAGAGGGAGCTGGGTGGACAGAGGGAGCAGAGGGAGCTGGGTGGACAGAGGGAGTAGGAGCTAAGGGAACTGCTAAGGCTGGCGTGGGTACAAGGGAACATGGTCGTGGCTTGGGAGCTGCTACTGCAGGCAGCTGTGACGGCTCATGAGGAGGCTCTAAAGCTGGTGGCTCTGGTTGCTGATGTGGGGCCGCAGCTGGCGTGGGGCCGCGGCTGGCATGGCGCCGCAGCTGGCTGGCGGCTGTGAAGGCTGAAGAGGAGGCTCTGAAGCTGGTGGCTCTGGATGCTGACGTGGGGCTGCTGCAGGCAGCTGACGTGGAGGCCTTGAGGCTGTTGGCTGTGGCTGCTCACGTGGAGGCCCTGAGGCGAGTGGCTGTGACTGCTGAACCAAAACTGCCCCCACCCGAGGAACATGAACGGGTGCAGAAACGGGCCTGTCCTTGGCCTCTTCCCCCCGCAGAAACAAAACGGGTGCAGGTGCAGAATGTCTCATAGGGACACTGCTCACAGTCAATTCACCGGCCAGTTCCTTGGAAATAGTGTCAGCCACAGTCTTTATGCCTTGAGTTTCACCAGAAGAAATAGGAGCATCCACTGACTGCATTAGGTCGGCAGCAAAGTCTTTGATCATAGCAGGCAAAGAGTCCAGGAGCCAGGGAAAACTACGAATTAGTCCCTTAAGACTGCGTGCAGCGGTCTCTTTATTCTTCCCACCGGGCTGAGTAAGCCATTCTTCACACAACTCACACACATACAGGGGTTTGACAATGAAACTGAAACACCTGTCATTTTAGTGTGGGAGGTTTCATGGCTAAATTGGACCAGCCTGGTGGCCAATCTTCATCAATTGCACATTGCACCAGTAAGAGCAGAGTGTGAAGGTCCAATTAGCAGAGTAAGAGCACAGGTTTGCTCAAAATATTGCAATGCACAGAACATTATGGGTGACATACCAGAGTTCAAAAGAGGACAGATTGTTCGTGTACGTCTTGCTGGCGCATCTGTGACCGAGACAGCAAGTCTTTGTGATGTATCAAGAGCCACGGTATCCAGGGTAATGTCAGCATACCAACAAGAAGGACGAACCACATCCAACAGGGATTAACTGTGGACGCAAGAGGAAGCTGTCTGAAGGGATGTTGTGGTCTAAAACCAGGTGTTTCAGTTTCATTGTTCAACCCCTGTAATCAGTAATGTCTTGCTTCATTTCCTTATCAACAAGGGTCTCAGGAGGGGCACACAAAGAGTCTTTATCTTTAGCTGGGACTGAAATAGAGAAAGTGAGACCAGCGTTTTCTGCCTGCTTGGAAAATTCATTTTCCTCTGAGGCCAGATTATTGGGAACAGTTGTTGTGAACACAGTCTTTGAATAAGGCAAAACAGCAACGGGAAAGTCCTGAGGCTGCACAGACCGAGCAGTGAAGCCAAGCTGGCCCTGTGCAGTGCTTTCTGGTGCGGCAGGCGAAGGCTGCCGTTTCCCTCGTCGATCACTGCGCTTCTTTCTCCCAGAAGCAGGCGGGGGCTGTGACTAGGTGATAGACGGCATAATCCGTGGTGGCGGCGAAGAGAAATAGCCACCCAACGTGATCGCCATCGGAACGGGCGGAGGGGTTGCAGCTGGCGGAGCGATCAGCTGCCGTGACGAGACTTGCTCTCGATGCTGAGGTGGAGCACAACGTCACTGGGACCTTTGCCAGCTAGCCAGTCCGCCTAGGGCCAGGCGAGTGCTGAAAAACTCTGACCTGCACTCCGGGGCGAGCCAAGGCTTCCACCTAATCCATTCATCCAGGTAATATTCCATTACCTCGTTGCGCTCCTGTAGTTCAAAGTCCGCGGGGTCCATTGCGTGGTCGCGTCGTACTGTCAGGATTCACCAGGCAAGGACTCGGACGAGGAGGTAACGATAACTTAATGCTTTAATCCAAAATACGAAAACATGGCATAAACATGAATGTAGCGTGAACATGACCATGGCATAGACATAGCATGAAGCACACAGCAGGCACAAACAACTGACGAAAGACTGAAGTAAGACTGACGACGCGACGAGGCACTAAACAACAGAGAGACCTTAAATACACAGAGACATAATGAAGGAAAAGAGAAACAGGTGACAACACAGGTGAACGAAATACACTAACGAGACCAGGGGAAGTAAAACTAAACAGAAAGCATAGGGAACACGAGACTGTCAAAATACAACAGGAACTGACTAAACATAACAGATGCAGACCTAACACTGAAAATTTGACAAAGGGAACATACACGACAAAACAACAAGTGAAACTAAACAGCATACTCAAACAATAATATAACTATAGACTATAAGAAACACTAAGAAACATAACCTGAAAAGTACAACAAAAGAAAGCTACACAAAAGAAACTCAAAACGCTGGGCCACCGGCCCAGGATCATCACATGTGCACCATAAGTGTTTGTATGCTGGACCATGCTCTGAGAGAAAGCCACCACCTCATGGCCCAGAAGTAGCAAAGCATTATATGTCATAATGTTTGTTTTCTTAAGCTATCAATAAATATGGTGTGTATGTGCATATTGCTTTATAAATAAAAAAAAAAATTAAATCAAACTTGTGCCTCACAATTTGTTTCTCTTAATTGAATTCCCTTTAGTTGAGGTTTGTAGCATGGTGTGAATACAACATAACATACAAGGTATTTCACAGAAATTGAAATAATTTAAAAATACCCAGGCCGGTCTTTGTAAAGGCCAATGGGGGACAGATCTACCAACTAATCACATGTGAGTGATGAATTGTGATGTCATTTTTTTCACCCAATTACTGAGAACCCAAGTTGGTCTGTTGCTGCTGCTTCGGCTTGCAGGCTGCTATTCATATGTAAAGTAGAGTCGTTAACACCACTAGCAGCGCTCGCGTCAGTATACGGGTCGAAAATCCCTCTTTTCGTGCAGTATCCATGTCATAAATCTGTTTTCTTGTTTATTGTACAGGTTTTTAGTCTTTTTTTTTTACATCAACTTGCCCATGCTTTCCTTTTTTAAAAACACACTTTAAAAAGCTGCACATTTTCTGGCTTCCTTTTCTGAAGCGGTGCAGGCTCTTACATCATCGCTTCTCTCTCCACTTCAGAGAAACCCATCTCCTTAACTAGAGAAATGGGGGTGTGGCTGTATACAAATAACGTGCAGATTGCAGGCAGTGAGTGCTCACCTGTGGATATGAATTTAGTATGATTCACTAACATATGCACCTCAGTAACACCTGAATTGGCTGGTGCACGTGTGTTATGACTCTGACTCCAATTTGGTATGTGAATTACTTTTTTGCGCAAAGTACATTTCCATTTACATATTAGTGAATCAGTTCCAATATCTGGGTAAAAATACAATGCAGTAGAAGGAAAAAAGTAACATTAATCAGAAATACAAAGTTCAAGTACATTAAAACTGTAAAGTGTTAAGGTACCACTGGTCTAATCCATGCTCTCATCCAATTGCATTGGTCATTGTAAGGTTACAACAGTAGAGTACTCTAGACCAGTGACCTTGGTTTCCTTTATATCCACCCAAAGCTCAAGCAAAAAAAAAAACCACACATCATTTTCTTTTTAATGAGTTCACCAACATTGATCACAAAACAGAAAAATGTTTTAACGATACAGGGGTACCAAAAACCAAAGCAAAAATATGTATCTATCTCTGTATTTGCTGATCACTTGGTCATATTTGTGGAGAACAGTGAAATATAAAACTAACACAGTTTTAAAATGACAGAAATCATGTTATTTCTATGTTGTATTCAAAAGCATACTGTTGCAGATTATTTTAATGAAAGGTCATATTGTACACTGTACACATTAAAAAATCCAGTAAGGTTTATATTTTCCACAATATGTGAAGTTATCTTCAAAAGAGTCATCATCTGTATCTGAAGACATTTTTTTTTTTATCTCACTGCCAGTGTAAAAATTTAACCTACTATTTGACGCTGGAGTAAACACATTCATTCTGTCTGCTCCTCTGTTTCTTTGACCTGTTGGGCAGGTTAATGTTTAAAGCAACATAGTGGAGGTTGTGTACGTCATGGTCAGCCTGGTAAAAACATATCAGAGTTGTATATCAATATATGGGCTGTGAGAAGAACATTTTGAAAAGTGCTGTGCACGGAAAATATGCTTATTTCAATTGCAATATAATCTGAACAGATGACACGTACCTCTGCAGAGGGAGCTGAAAACTTTGTTTGAGGCTCTGAATGTGAAATACAAAAACAGTAATCTTACCAAAAAGCCAAAATGAGTGAAGACAAGCTGACAAATGCAGAAACTTTTTCCTGTACCTGACTTGAAGCTGTTACATTTGCTCATCTTATAGAGTAGAAACGCCAGTAAAACAACCAGGGCGGAGGTGAAGGCCAGTGCTCCACTCAAGAAGTACATCAAGACAAGAGATTTGACCTCGTCTGTATGGAGCCAGACATCCAGAACACAGACTTCAGTATGTTTTCTGTTAATTTAGAGAATATCAGTGGCTGATTTAGCTGCTAGACTGTTACTTACCCTGAAAGTCCAGCGTGGTTCCTTCTCCAAACAGTATGTTTCCACATGCGGCAACAGCACAGTAGTAGGTCCCAGCATGGGACACATTCAGACTCCTCATTGTCAAGTTATAGAAACAGGTCTGTGTTTGTGTGTTGGGTTTCCTCTCACACTGATCATTCCTGCCTCCATGGGTGTAAATGAGTCCTGGATGAGGTTCTTCAGAGTCTTTGAACCAGTAAACACTGTGTTCTCCATCACAGGTGCCAGTGTGTACTGTACAGTTCAGAGTCACAGAGCCTCCTGGCTGCATGGTCTCAGATGCAGACTGCTCGACTAAAACTTTGATTTTCAAGTCTGAATCTTTAACACTGACTGTAATGCTCTCTGAAAATGTTGACGTATATAAATAGGAACTTATACAGAAGTAAGTTGCAGAGTCAGAAATGTGCAAATCTGAGATTATTAGGTGGTTTTGACCTGTTTCAGTATCCAGTGTGAAGCGCGGATCACTCTTGAATTCATCATAGAAAGTGGCATTTTTTTCATAGATATAGAAAGTAGAAATGAGCTTTGGTTTCTCTCCTAAAGTTTGCTTATACCAGTAAAACCGTGGCGCTCCTTCACTTTTACTGGAACAATGCAAAGTCACGCTGTCCCCACTTTTAACTGATAAAAAATGTCTGTCTTGGTGAACAGAAGAGGAGGATTTCAGGCTGCTCGTCTGAGCTGAAGTGAAATAAAAAGACAGAACAAATACAGATTATAGACCCATGAAAGCATAGAAAAATATTTAGACTGCAGTTTTAAAATCACAAACTCACCCATTTCCCCCAAGAACAAACACGTGAGATAGAAGAGAAACTTTGCAGATGTCATTGTCTTGAAATAATCGTGCTGAATGAAAAGAACCTGAAACCTTTCTTCACTCTTCTGAGAGAAGACTGTGTGTGATTGGCCAAACAGAGGTGACACAGTGTGTCTTTTTTTAGGAAACATGATCACATGTTCAGAGCCACCTATAGTGTTAGGCTTAGTGCCTGGAAATAAATGATAGAGAACACAGAACTCATCAATTTTGTATTATTTTTAACATCACTACAAAATATAAGAGCAAGACTTTACAGCTAATAGCACAGAAGCACTGCATGAATCTCAATTAGCATCTTTGCTCCATTAAGGGAATCATTTTCAGTCAAAAAAAACATGCTTTTTATCTTAGTAAATAGACCAGAGGTTTTCCCCCTCTGTCTGGTGGCATAGCATGGTTGTTGGTGTCTTAGGGTTGCCAGAGGTCAATGATCTAATGGAAAGACAACAGTAACTGAGCCTCAAACCATGAAGAAGATAAACTACAGCAACAATAGTCCACACAAGGTGCAGAAGAGTGATAACAAGTTGGACATAATAAGGTGGGGGGAAAGAAACACAGCAAACACAACGTAAGCCACAGAAAGCAACAGTTACCCAAATAAATCAAGAAAACAAGTGAATGGGAAACAAGGCTTTATTTGACATATAGGTGAACAGAAGGCCTTGGCAGTAGAACCAATTCAAGGACAAATACAGGCCGGGACGACAAGGAACACAGCAGAACTCGCTGGGAAAAACAAGACAAGGGAAGCAAAACTAAACAGTGAACATGAGACAGAAGAAACAAAACAAAATAAAACAGGAAGTAACTAAACATAGAATCACTAAGAGAAAAAAACACTAACCGAGGACACAGAAAGGATGAGAGACCAAACAGACAGGACTAAAGCAGACATGGAACCACAAGGGAAGCAGGAAAACATAGGGATTCAGGAAATACAATAGAAACTTAAACCATGAACAGAACTAAGAACCCCAAACCCCCTAGGAATATACAGTACCAGAATGGGTAAATGTGTCCAAACTTCTGACTGGTACTGTAAATAAAAGGAAACAATGAGGAAATACTGGTTGTTTCCCAGAGGTCACTACACATGGCCTTACAGCTGAGAAGTTTACAGCAACTGTGTATGCTGTCATGTCAATATGGACCAAAATCTGTAAGGAATGTTCCCAGCATACTGCTGAATCTAAGGCAGTGTTTTTCAACCTTTTTTGAGCCAAGGTACATTTTTTTCATTGAAAAAATCACGAGGCACACCACCAGCCAAAAATGTTAAAAAATCATACTCAATACGCCAATATTAACAATATAGTCATTCTTATCAAGTGTCTTGAATAGGAATCAAATAAACACAAAAAGATCTTTATCATATAATATATATCTTCTTTCAAATAAAAAGTGCACTTAACATGTCCACTTCAAAAACACAGCTTGAACATAACAAATGCCACAACAATGTGGTCTTATAGTAGAAAACCTCAGTGTTTTGCAAACTATAATTCTGTCCAAAAGCATTCTATTACCAGGAATAACACAAGAGAACAATACATGAGATAGAGGCAAGCTCACAGCTAATGACAGTTTAATATCATCATCATCCATAAGTCCCCATACAGTGTTTTAATGGATGAAGGTTATCATTGTTAACTATAACCCTATACCACCGAACATGTCATAATCGGCTCAGTGTACTTCAAAAGTGCCACCGTTCGCGGAGTTACGCAACAATTACCATAATAAAACTTTAATAATACCCTATGTTGGTTGTGAAGTGCAGTTTCTCAGCTTTCAGAAACTGTTTCAATGTTTCCGATAGGACAAACAGTCGCGTTATTACGGTAACTCAAAGTTCCTTTGATCAACCGCCTCAGGCTCTGTGCTGCCAACCAGCTGTTCGGCTAGTAGCGGCAATCGCCCGGCAGTTTAGGGTTATAAATGTGTATGTATGTATGCTGTGTGCGCGTTTCAGATGGCTCTCATGTTGCAGAACTACCGCTGCAAACTGTCGGTCTGTGCATTCAACCGGTGCTTTGCGTGCCTCCAGTTTCTTGTTGTGGGGTTTTAAAAATGATTGCGGTGAAGGAGTCGCTCTCATGCCTCCGCTAGAGACGACACTCCCTGGCCAATCAGTGGCATGCTGTCCTCCGCGTCACATTGTATCGCCTCGGACCGTTTAGAACCTCGGGTGAGTGAGTACGGAAAAAGGACCGGCAAAGTGTTCCTGATTCTAATGGAGATGCCGTCAAATCGCGGAGAGTCGTTCTGTATGGAAACGCGGCTCAATTCTCTTGTCTCTATGTACAATGCAATTCGCTACCTGCTGCTGTCTAGTCTAGTGATACGGAAACGTATTATGCTCCAGTCACTACAGCACAGACACTCGTGGCATATTACGTGAAACTGGATAATTTCCCACGGCACACCTGACGATCTCCCACGGCACACTAGTATGCCGCGGCACAGTGGTTGAAAAACACAGATCTAAGGGGTAGTCTAACCTGGGGCTAGCAAGTTGCCATGAAAAAGTATTTGCTCCCTTCCTGATTTCTTAGTTTTTCTTTATTTTTTCCACATATTTGTCATACTTACATGTTTCAGATCATCAAACAAACCTGGCCCTCTGTGAAAAAGTAATTCACCCCCTAAACCTAATAACTGATTGTGACACTCTTGACAGCAAGAACTACAGTCAAGCATTTGTACAGTCAGTGTTTGTTGTTGCCGTGGAGGCCTTTTGACTCACTCTCCTTTGCAGAATTGTTTTAATTCAAACACACTGGAGAGTTTATAAGCATGAATGGTTTGTTTAAAGTCATGCTAAACGATCTCAATTGGTTTTAAGCCCACACTCTGACTCGGCCACTCCAAAACTTTATTTATATATTAATTTTTTTGTGTTTTGGATTATTATCTTGCTGTTTAACCTGAATGTGCTTGATCCTCAGGGCACAAACTGATGGCCAGGCAAGATACAAGAGAAATGTTGCAGATGCCATCATGTTCAAACAGTTGTGCTGAATGAAAAAATGGTGACCCTTTCTTCACTGATACAGTATGTGAGAAACTTGATCACATGTCTACATTAGGTTAAGCTAGACTGACCATGTGTCAACACACTAAATATGGTGCAGAGAACATGTTTGTGTGGGTCAATGTGAGACACAGAGGATATAATTTTGATGTATTGAATGTCGTTGGGATCGGGTGCAGTGTATGCTGGGTGGTGGCCATGGGCAGAGGCCCTGGTAGACCGATCCCAGGCTATTGAGAGACACCGCTATATATAGTCGGGCTCACCTCAACGCATGGCCTGGGCTCTGGAACCAGTCTCCTGGAGAGGGGCTGGACTCTGTTCCGGTCTGGAGTTGCCCTCGGTGAGGTGGGTGTCCGTGTATCTCCCCTACCTTGCTGCCTGTACGCCGGAGTTTTAACCGGTAGATGAGAGGGTTGCTTCCCTGTGCCTCTGGGCCGGCGAACGGGTCCTGACTGTCAACTGATCACCACCTGGTGGTGAGTTGGATAAGGTGGCAGTAGAGGATGCTGGACAGACTCGGCGCACCTAAACATATTGTGAGGGGTGTGCTGGGAATGCCTGGCAGTAGCCCCAGTCCGTAAGAGCTTCAACTCCCACCTCCAATAGAACTTCGACAGGATTCCGAGGGAGGCTGAGGACATTGAGTCTCAGGGTCTTGTTCACAAGTGACAGGAAAAGGGAACAGGAGATTTACAGATGGATCGGGGCTGCGTCTGCAGTGATGCAGACTCTGCACCGGTCTGTCGTGGTGAAGAGGGAGCTGAGCATAAAAGCGAAGCTGTCGATTTACAGGTTGATCTGCGTCCCTACCTTCACCTATGGTCATGAGCTTTGGGTAGTGACCGAAAGAATAAGATTGCAAATACAAGCGGCAGAAATGAGCTTCTTCTGAAGGGTGGCTGGCCTCTAGAGATAGGGTGAGAAGTGCAGCCGTTTGTGAGGGGTTCAAAGTAGAGCCGCTGCTCCTCCACATCGAAAGGAACCAGTTGAGGTGGCTCGGGCATCTGATTAGGATGCGTCCTGTGCGCCTCTCGGGTGAGATGTTCCAGGAATGTCCAACCAGGAGGAGGTCCCAGGGCAGACAGGACACTCTGGAGAGATTATACCTCTCGGCTGGCCTGGGAACGTCTTGGGGTTCCTCCAGATGAGCTGTTGAGCTGTGTTTATTTTTTTCTATCATTTGATTCTTATTTTTGGGCGGTTGAGTTTTGGATTTTGATTTCGTATTCTATTGTAAGTTTGATCCTTGCAGTATTATTAGACTCCGTGTTTACTGTATTCTAGTGATAAAACTTGTGTTTGTGCTCATGTGTAATGGTACTGTGAGTAGGACGGTGGTGCCGTTGGTGTCTCTAGAGTTCCTGTTGATAATTACTTGAACCTGAACGAGCTTCCATCCATCCATCCATCCATCCATCCATCCATCCATCCATCCATCCATCCATCCATCCATTCTCTTCCGCTTATCCTTTTCAGGGTCACAGGGGGGACTGGAGCCTATCCCAGCTGTCATAGGGCAAGAGGCATGATACACCCTGTACAGGTCGCCAGCCTGTCGCAGGGCCAACACAGAGAGATAGACAGTGTCTGTGTATCTTCAATGCTATGTCCTGGGGTTTCTGTGGAACCCTATGAAGATTCTTGGATTTATGTTTTTTTTTCCCTGTTTTTATATTTATGTTTACAATTTAATAAAAGATTAGCTTTATTTTATTTAGTCTGCCTTGAGTTCTACATGTGGGTCATTAATTGAGTAATACTTCATAAGACGGCCCACAACTACGGCCATAAGGGATGTACCCTGTAGTTAAATTTAAGTTATACATAATTTCTGGGACTAAATGAATTAATAAACATACATCAACAATTACTTATGTAGATGTTGGTGGTTGTAAAACCAAAGCCATATATGTACAATATTATATTTAAGATGCTCAGAAAAACCTCCTTTTGGTATATAGTTCCAGACAATGAGAGCTGTGAAAGCCTTTGACAAATTTGAGTGTAACAGCATCATGGTATCATGCAACAACAATCACTCACAAAATATGTCGAGGCTAACTATTTGTCAGCGTGCACTCAATCAGTGTAGTGTTTTTGAGTTAGTTTTTTTTTGTTCTGTTGTAAGATCCTCGCCCTCAGGTGGTCAGAAGCATCACCCCTTGCAGGAAGAAGGCTGTTGGTTGGAATGCAATGGTTGGCCTTTTTTGGAATTTGCATGGTCTGTGTCGATGTGGGACTTGAGTGGATACTCTAAAGTCCTACATGAATATGTGTTTGAAATGTGACTTGTATTGTAGTATTGCAGTATTAGTAGTCAAACTACAAAGGTGCAATGAAAATGTCAGTCCAGTTGTTATCTAGTGATGGAAATGTTGATAGAACAATTTTATAGAAAAAAGTTAAAAACAGAAATGTTTACTGACATAAGATCGAGTACGGACAGTGAAGTTTGTACAGAACACATCAGAACAAAGCTTTAACAATACACTTCTGAATCATATCATGCTTAACATGGAATATTTACAAATCACAAAGTTCATTAAATACACAAAGTAACTCATATCTCCACAGCCCTTATTGTGGCAGAGTGGGGTCTGTACCCGACTGCCCCAGGAAAGAAAAAATATCCTTCAACATAATATTTAAACAAAATATAAAGAATTACTTTTGACAGCGCTTAGTTAAGGTGGGATCCTTCAAGTCGAAGATTTGGATTTACAAAAAGATGACCTTGAAAAGTCCTGCTTTGATCACAAAAACTATAAGAGAGAAAACCAGAATGTTGTATTCATAAACATGTAATTACCTCTCAAACAGATGCATTGTCATAAACGTAGACTTAAACAGGAAAAAATAGGAGCAGATTCCAGTTTGTGGAAGCTGCCATGTTGCCCTGTTGATCTTGTATATGGTGGCTGACATGGACATCACTGTTTACGTGTGTGGCTACAGATTGGCCACATACATAGTATACCTTACAAGTTATTTTTAATCTAAAGATGATAAATAGTTATTTTAAACCATATATGATCATTTAATATTTGTTCATGTACATTTTTATTTCAGACCAAAGACAAGATGAAAAACATATTTAGATATAAATCACAATAATCACTACAGCTGAAAAACTAAAACTCATCATTATACCATAAAACAGTCTATGTCTGGTGTGTGTGCTTTATACTGGAGTATACACATTCATCCTTGGTGTTGCTTCTCTGTCTTCTTGCTCCTTTCGTCATAGTTGTTCTAACAGCAGCATAATGAAGGTTGTCCTCTTGGGTGCTCTGGTGACCAATGAAAAAATAAATCAGTAAATAGTTAACCAACTAAAATTTCATTTCCTAAAAAAAAGAACATGAACTTCAACTATGTTTAACTCACCTCTAAATTTGTTGAATTGTTTGCTTTTGAGTCTAGAGAGGAACAAAAAGTAAATTATTTAAATTTAATGCCACTTTGTAAAATCAGAGCAGTAAAATATGAACAGAGTTTCTTACCTGTGGATTGGCAGCTGTTGTTTTTGTTCATTTTAAACACTAAAAATGTTGATAAAACACTGATGATCGTGGTGAGTGTTAATGCTGCGCTTAAGAAATACACCAGGACAGGAGAACCCTGCTCATCTGTAAATCCACAAGTTACAGAGATTTTCTTTGTTCATCAAATAGGATTTATTGTTATCACACTTAATCATACAATTTGAGTTGATATGAATAAAACAAAGAGACTTACCTTGAAAGTCTAGTTTGGTCCCATTTCCAAAAAGTAAGCGTCCACATAGGGCAACAGCACAGTAGTAGAGCCCAGCATGGGACTCATTCAGGCTCTCTATTGGCAAGTTGTAGACACAGGTGTGTGTTTGTGTGTTGGGATTCCTCTCACACTCATCATTCCTGCCTCCACGGGTGTAAATGAGTCCTGGATGAGAGTCTTCAGCATCTTTGAACCAGTAAACACGGTGGTCTCCATCACAAGGCCCACTGTGTACTGTACAGTTCAGAGTCACAGAGCCTCCTGGCTGGAGGGTCTCAGATGCTGACTGATGGACTAAAGCTTGTATGTTCAAATCTAAGTCATTGACATTGACAATAATGGTCTCTGAAAATGTTTGTGTATATAAATAAGACCTTATACAGTAGTAAGTTGCTGAGTCAGAAATGCTTAAGTCTGAGATGATCAAGTGATTGTTTCCTTTCCCGTTATCCAATCTAAAGCGTGAACTATTTTCAAATGCATCATGAAATCGAACAAAAATCTTTTCAGACTTATAGAAGGTAGAAATTAGCCTTGGTCTCTCTCCCAAAGTTTGCTTATACCAGTAAAACCGTGCAGCAGCATTCTCTACATCGTAGCAATGCAAAGTCACACTGCCGCCAGATTTAACTGATATGAAACGTGGTTCTTGATGAACAGAGGAAGATAATTTCAGGTAGTTTGTCTGAGCTGTAGTGAAAGACAAAGTAAATACACATTGTGGACACATGAAAAGAAAAGAGAAACCTGGAAATAGACTTTAAAAGAATCAGATAGTGGTTAAAACAAACTTACCTGTTGCACCCAAGAACAAACACATCAGACAGAAGACGATCTGTACAGATGCCATCGTGTTCAAACAGTCAAAAGCATGTCGACGCTTCCTTCACTTTTCTGAGTGAAGATTAGATTTGCTTGGCCAATCAGAAGTTACACAGTATATGGAAAACTTGGTCACATGTCCACTGACATCTGTCCTGTTGAGCTCAGTGGCTGTGCTCAGAAAAAACCCAACATAGTTTAGATTAGAGATTAAATATGTCAGATATCAACACTAAATGTGCTGCAGACAATAAATTTGTTTGGGCAGGGTGAGTTCATTTTGATTATAATATCTAATATAAAAATAAATAAATAACACATACAAAGTATGCATTTTGGAGTTTTTGAATGTTTAGTTACCTGGTTGGATTTGGAATTATGTTTAGATTTTTTAGTCATTTGAAGTTTTGATTCTTGTTTCCTTTTAGTTGAGTTCTGGACAACTGTTTTGATTTCCTATTTCATTGCAATTTTGAGCCTTATTATTATTATTATTATTATTATTAGACTTACTTAGCTGTGGTGTTTTCTTTTATTTATTTTTTAACTTTTAGTTGCACATCTGCACACCAACCTCTTGACGTTTATACTGGAAGTATGTTAACTCCTCTCCTGCACCCTCCTGGCAGGCCCAAGTGGAGATCCTTATAGTCATCCTGCTGCGTCAGCTGCAAATGTTGTTCCTGACTGTAGCGAAAAATATCACCCACTATACGAATTTGCTCTGCTGGAGCTCAGCCAGCAGATTTGTATAGGATGCATCTTGCATTGGATTATCTACAACAGTTTGATTACAGCGGATCAAACATCAGCAACAGGACATATCCACAGTATTCCTGACTTCGCGCCACTACCCATAATTCATAGCGGAAACCGGTTGTTTACTTCCGTTTCCGCTGTTCACGGTTACGTGCTTACACACTTGCCGTTCAGTTTAACATTTTGACACTGCAGTCTCTTTTACCTGGCCTAAAGGGTACCACATCGGAGGTGGAGACATTGCAAGGATGTTTTAAAAAGCGAGGTAACAGTGCCGCACCCATCACTTGTGTAAATGACATGAAATTATGGCCCAAAGTCAGCTACATCGACATTATCAGTTACCTTTTTTTTTTTCCGAAGGTGTTGATTGCGAGGAAATCGCGTAATTATAAGAGCACCAGATTACCCTCAAAGCAATAAAATCAATAAAATAATGCTTAACAAACAGGGCAACGTTGTTTTCCTTAAAGCAGCTGTAGAGCCGAGCCAGCGCATGGGCCAAGCTAAGCGCTTAGCATGGGTCATGCTAAGCGCTTAGCATGGGTCATGCTAAGGGAAAGTGGAGCGGTGGAGACAGTCTGCTGTACTTGTATCGCAGATTAGGGGAATCATGTAGTGATGCTGCAGCTATTCTGTGGAAGGTATATCACTGATCTGGATATCAGAGTGTTCAGATCACATTAACAGAAACACTGGACTGGCTGAAAGCTGTGATCGGGGAGACACGCAGCTGTCATCTTGCTAACTGCTACGTGTTTACATGAAGGCAGGCATTGTTTAAGCTTTGTGTAGGCTGTATGCTGTAGTGTCACACTATAAATAAAATAACATAAAAAAATAAGAGGCTGTACATTAAAGGAAAACTTAAAACATAAGGAGAAAATACAGTAACAGGATGTGCAACTGGGTAGTATAATTTGGGGGAAAAAGAACAAATATACAGAATAAAATAATTTGAAAAAATGTACAGACTGACAACCGAAAACAGCACAAGTTGAATCCGAGCTCATGTCCCAACTAATAAAGCCGCCTGTTACAGCACAAAGTAACCGAATTTTGTCATTAACTCTGCCTGTAACTTTGGGTAACCGGAAGTATAAAACTGAACAGCGGAAGTAGCAGTCTGTCATGGCAGCCTACGTGTGCTCTTCCAGAAACCCGTGGATAAAACAGACAAACAAATATATTTGATAGGCTGACTGACACAGACTGCCGCAGTGTAGTTAGTTACTTTCACCATTGTTCTTCACCTGTTTATCATCTCCAGTCACTTCTCAGTGTATCTGTCTTCTCTTTGTGTCTATGTATCTCTGGCACTTTGCATTGCAATGCGATATTATATCAACACAGGGACACCAAAAATCAATATTTTATTCAATAGATTAAAAAAATAATCTGGAAATACTCTGACCAAGAGGACTCATCTCATGCACCACCATCCTGAGGTAATGTTAGCTCAGCAAACTTACATTAAATCGGCTCAACCCAAAAAAACCCCCCATCAAACACTTGACACACTTAGCCTAATAAAGCTACCTCCTAATTCAGAGCAAGCTAATGGCTCAGTCATATAAGTTCAGTTCAATTCAATTCAATTTTATTTATATAGCGCCAAACCACAACAAACTGTCGCCTCAAGGCGCTTTGTATTGTGGGTAAAGACCCTACAATAATACAAAGGAAACCCAACAGTCCTTGGCAAAAGAGGAAAAACTCCCTTTCAACAGGAAGAAACCTCCAGCAGAACCAGGCTCAGGGAGGGGCAGTCATCTGCCATGATTGGGTAGGCTGAGGGGAGAGACAGGACAAAATACATGCTGTGGAAGAGAGCCAGTCATATAATAATAATAATTAATGATTAAATGCAGAGTGGAGTAGAAACAAAGTAAATATAGGTAAAAACAGCAACCTCCTTGCATTCACAAAATCTGTTTCTACAATTTTTTTTTTCTGCAATCGATTGCAACTTGTGGTGACTAAATTGTTGCCCAGAGTTTGAGGGTATTGCACACTCATGACCACTGTTGATCACAAGGCAATTGCACAAGTTGCCTGACAGGAGACTTGCAGACCGTAGTCACTTTCAGAGATTGTTGAAGGGTTGTAAATAATTGTCTAATGTATAAATGCAGAGCTGGTGCCAACATGTTGCCATCAGCCTGAATGCATCTTTGTCAATGAGCACAACTTGAGTTGACTCGATTTAGCTGACTGGCAGCTTGTTGTAAATAATAGCTAAATGTTAATTTATGTCTATGTGAACATTAACAGATGTAATTTTCAACAATTTATTGCAGTTAGTTGCTGTATTTTCAGAAACAGTCTTCTATCAGTCTGTGATTGAATGTTGTCAATTTGCCAGTTACACGCTATCTAACTCCTCCTTATGGCAATGTTTACAGGCAACATTTTATAACACATATTGACAAGGTTTAACTTTGATGACATAATTTTCAGTTGATAAATGCTGATATACATAGCATTGCAATACTCAACATACTCACATTGTTAAAAAGTGCAATAATACAGTAATCCCTCGCTACTTCGCGGTTCGCTTTTTGCGGACTCACTGTTTCGCGGGTTTTCAGTCAATATTAGTGTAAAATATTTACCGCGTTATTTTTGCTGTTTTGCTGGTTTTTGCAGTACTCTTTCTTCACATGCGTAGCACGTGTTGTACAGTAATGTATATATTTGGTGTATAAGTGTGTGGGGAGGGTTTATAAAAACCTAAAATAGTGTATAACTACTAAAATAATGTATAAGTATTAAAAATAAATATAGCATCCCTACTTCGCGGATTTTCACTTATCGCGGGTGGTCCTGGAATGTAACACCCGCAATAAGTGAGGGATTACTGTATCATATTGTGCATGAAATCAGCACAACTTGGGAAATTACCATCTCCAAATCTGATTATATTACACGATGAGGTGAGAATTTTATTCCTCACTTGAAATGTGAAAACCATGGAACCACAAGACATTGAAAATGCTATAGTTTCCATGCCAGGCCACAAGTTGGTGGTGTGGTTGTAGGAGTTGCAAGGATCGTGCGCATGTGTTAGTACCTCCTGTTTTCAAAAAGTGGCATTTTCGCTGTTTACACAGAGAGAGTTTCAAAAACGCTCCACTCTAGAACCTGTTTTCAGGGATTCAAAATGCTGTCATGTAAAAGACAGGCCAAGTTTTATCAGTTTCACTTGAAAATGTTCTTGTGTGAATGGGACCTTAGTGAGACTGCAGAGGTGGCTTGTGGGCAGAGACCTATGGCTCAATTGAATGGTTGAGGGGGAGGCAGAGAGACCCAGAGAGACAAGAAACAAGGAGCTTCTGAACAGATGGTGTTGTGGCAGGTTCTCCTGGGGGAAAAGCAGACTGCGAACTAAATGTGGACTCTAACCAGTTATCTTATTTAGAAACCAATCAATTATTTGCTTATGAATTTTTAACAAGGGGGGCCCAGAAGTAGTGGTGTGGTAGAGTGCACAGACTGATGTACTCACTGTGATTCCTGAGAGAATTAGAGACATTTGAAAAGTGTGGTGTGTTATGTTAGTAAAACCCATTTAAAGCTGTGACCTGAAGAGTTCCTGGCCAGGGTTCCAAAGGGATGCCAAGTTGGTTAGTGACTCACATGTCCAGGAAACTGTGCTCTGCCCCAGAGTCGACTAATGTTTGGAGAGACATTGAACTTATTTCATGACAGATTTTAGCTGGGATCATTTATTGCAGTAGAGATTAATCACAAGATATTTTGCCTTGTGGGATTTGTAGGCCTTAACGTGGTGGTGGTCATGAATGTGGTCACCCATTATCATACATATAGATTCAAGTGAGTCAAGAGAAACAAGCTTTATTGTGTCCACAATATGTGAAGTTATCTTCAAAATAGTCATCATCTGTATCTGAAGACATTTTTTTTTATCTCGCTGCCAGTGTAAAACTTTAACCTACTATTTGACGCTGGAGTAAACACATTCATTCTGTCTGCTCCTCTGTCTCTTTGACCTGTTGGGCAGGTTAATGCTTAAAGCAGCATAGTGGAGATTGTCTGCATCATGGTTACCCTGGTAAAAACAAATCAGAGATGTAGACATAAATATGTGTTGTTTCAAAAACCATAAAAATCTGAACAGATGACACGTACCTCTGCAGAGGGAGCTGAAAATCTTGTTTGAGGCTCTGAATGTGAAATACAAAAACAACAATCTTATTGAAAAGTCCAAATGAGTGAAGACAAGCTGACAAATGCAGAAACTTTGGCCTGTACCTGACTTGAAGCTGTTATGTTTGCTCATCTTATAAAGTAGAAACGCCAGTAAAACAACCAGGGCGGAGGTGAAAGCCAGTGCTCCACTCAAGAAGTACATCAAGACGAGAGAGTTTACCTCATCTGTAGGGAGCCAGACATCCAGAACACAGACTTCAGTATGTTTTCTGTTAATTTGGAGAATATCAGTGGCTGATTTAGCTGCTAGACTGTGACTTACCCTTGAAATCCAGCTTGATCCCATTTCCAAACAGTATGTGTCCACATGAGGCAACAGCACAGTAGTAGGTCCCAGCATGGGACACATTCAGACTCCTCATTGTCAAGTTATAGAAACAGGTCTGTGTTTGTGTGTTGGGTTTCCTCTCACACTGATCATTCCTGCCTCCATGGGTGTAAATGAGTCCTGGATGAGGTTCTTCAGAGTCTTTGAACCAGTAAACACTGTGTTCTCCATCACAGGTGCCAGTGTGTACTGTACAGTTCAGAGTCACAGAGCCTCCTGGCTGCATGGTCTCAGATGCAGACTGCTCGACTAAAACTTTGATTTTCAAGTCTGAATCTTTAACACTGACAGTAATGCTCTCTGAAAATGTTGATGTGTGTAAATAGGAACATATACAGAAGTAAGTTGCAGAGTCAGAAATGTGCAAATCTGAGATTATTAGGTGGTTTTGACCTGTTTCAGTATCCAGTGTGAAGCGCGGATCACTCTTGAATTCATTGTGAAATGTATTTTTTTCATATTTATAGAAGGTAGAAATGAGCTTTGGCTTCTCTCCTAAAGTTTGCTTATACCAGTAAAACCGTGGCACTCCTTCACTTTTACTGGAACAATGCAAAGTCACGCTGTCCCCACTTTTAACTGATAAAAAATGTCTGTCTTGGTGAACAGAAGAGGAGGATTTCAGGCTGCTCGTCTGAGCTGAAGTGAAACAAAAGACAGAACAAATACAGATTATAGACCCATGAAAGCATAGAAAAATATTTAGACTGCAGTTTAAAAACACAAACTCACCCATTTCTCCCAAGAACAAACATGTGAGATAGAAGAGAAACGTTGCAGATGTCATCGTCTTGAAATAATCGTGCTGAATGGAAAGAACTTCAAACCTTTCTTCAATCTTCTGAGAGAAGACTGTGCATGATTGGCCAAACAGAGGTGACACAGTGTGTCTTTTTTTAGGAAACATGGTCACATGTTCAGAGCCACCTATAGTGTTAGGCTTAGTGCCTGAAAAAAATGATAGACAACACAGAACTCACCAATTTTGTATTATTTTTAACATCACTGAAAAATATATGAGCATATTATTACAGTTGGTACTTGTTGACTGTACAGCTAATAGCACAGAAGCACAGAACAGATCAACTCAAACCTCACTGACTACATGAATATCAAATTAGAACTTTTGCTCCATGAAAGGAATAATTTCAAAGTCTAAAAATTTGCTGTTTATCTCAATACATAGACCAGAGGTTTCCCCCTCTTTCTGGTGGCATAGCGTGGTGGTTGGTGTCTTAGGGTTGCCAGAGTTCAGGGGCAGAGCTTCTGGGGGGGCTGGGAGGATGGCACGCCCCCGGTCCGAGCCTAGAAGAGACCGGGATGAGAGAGAGGATAAGATTTCAGGTAGCCAGACCTCTATCGCTTCTGAGGAGAGCTGGAGAAGGGGGGTCCTCTCCTTAGAGTATCCAGATGAGCACGGTGTATGGCCTATTGAACAGCCTACTTTACATCATCCATGATACACTGTTTTACGCGGGGGTTTTAAAGGTTGCCACAGTCAGCACTGAGTCACGGTCGCTAAAACCTTTACAAGACCGACTGACTTTAGTGATGTAGTAGGTGTAAAATACTAAATAAGATGTTGTTGTGCTGCATGACTGGCTTTATTTTCACTCTTACATTTAACTTTAAGACACGCAAACTTTCAAGTGGATCGCCGATTTTTTCTCCAAGTGTATTTTGGGTAAAACTCATCACCAACCTCCACCAACGTCATCATCAGTCACTTGGCAATAGATTGTAAAACTATATGGAGCATTTTTACAGACTAAGCTAACACGAGAAGGACTTCATAACACACATTCTGTTGCGGGCATGTGTATGTTGTAAAATGGTGACATGGTGAGCTTTATTATTTGGGAATAAATGGCGCGGTCATTTGCCCCGCCCCCGGCCCGGTTCCGATTTGTTCCGGTAGGCCCAGAGGTCAATAAGCTAATAGAAAGGCAACGTTAACTGAACCCCAGGGATAACTGGTGGGACATCATAGGGTGGGGGAAATCAGGAAAACAAGTGAACAGGAAACAATTTGACATAGAGGTGAACAGAAGGCCTAGGCAGGAGAACCAATGCAAGGACAAATACAGGCTGGGACAATAGGGAACAGCAGAAGTACATAGGGATTCAGGAAATACATTAGAAACTGAAACCATGAACAGAAGTAGGTAAGAACCCCAAACCTGGGAGTATACTGTACCAGAGGGGTAAGTGTGTCCAAACTTTTGATTGGTACTGTAAATAAAAGGACACAATCAGGAAATACTGTAAAAAGATACAAAACCATTCTCTGGGTCAGGGACCATTACACACGGACTTACAGCTGAGGACTTTACAGCTTTAAAGTCTGTGTGCTGTCATACTAATATGGACCAAAATCTGTGAGAAATGTTACCAGTACATTGCTGAATCTAAGCCATTTAGAGGTTGGAAGAAAAAACAGGGTTCAACCTGGGGACTAGCAAGGTATGTAATGCCATGAAAAAGTATTTCCTCCCTTCTTGATTTCTTAGGTTTTTTTTGTTTGTTTTGTTTTTTTGATTTTTTTCTGCTTATTTGTCACAGTTAGATGTTTCAGATCATCAAACAAACCTGGTCCTATGTGAAAAAGTAATTGCACCCTAAACCTAATAACTGGTTTTGACACCCTTGACAGCAAGAGCTAAGTATTTGTGATAACAGTGGCTCTTTGACATTGCGCTGGAGGAATCATGACTCACTCTTCTTTTTCAGAGTTGTTTTAATTCCACCTCATTGGAGAGTTTATAAGCATGAATGACTTGTTTAAGGTCATGACACAATCTTGGTTGGATTTAAGTCCACACTTTGACTAGGCCTCTTGAAAACCTTTATTTATTTGTGTTTTGGATCATTGTCCTGCTGTTTAAGCTTGATCCTCAGGGCACAAACTCAAGAGAAATGCTGCAAATGCCGTCATGTTCAAACAGTTGTGCTGAATGAAAAGAATGCTGACCCGTTCTTCACTTACAGTACACAGTATGTGGGAAATTTAATCACATATATTTTCATACGCGATATAAGATGAGACAATATCGTTTATATCGATATAGTCTACTTCGCGTTACAATCATACTTGTAGATCCACCAGTTCATCTTTCTCTTCTCCCAGTTTCTCTGCACAGCTTCACACTGCCCTGCCTCTCTCCGCTTCACCCGTTAATCATGCAGGAAGTGACCACACGGCAGTTTTCCCAACTTAGAGACTTTGTTGCTAGATTTAACAACTTTTCAGACCCCATTGGCGACCCCCCACCAAAAGCAACTAGCGACAAATTTAACGACTTTTTCCGGTGAGGTCGGAGAGTTTTGGAAACCTGAAATCTTCCGCTGTCCCTGTGTTTTGTGTATAGACAGAAAGCGTCCGTTCATAGGCTTTGGCATCGCCCGGACTCCCAAGAGTCCCTGGTTGCAGGTAAGAGAGCGCCCCCATACGCAGCAGAAGTTGGTTTGTACTGTAAGTCACGTGACCTTAATAGCGGAAGTGGGTCTTTTTTGTGTGCTTGCACCACATTGCGCGGGTGAGCCTGTTGCGATGATACGTCAGCGCACATGTCTATGCCTTTACTGAGCTGGCAAAAATCCTGCAGATGGAATTTTGTTCATTCAGTCTGTCACAGTATAGGATGTACAGGAGTCCACACAGGAGGAAGCACTTTCCAGTGAAGCAGACTTCACCAGACTGGCTTTTTAAAGAATAAGTCAGCCTTTTGCTATTTTTTTTTGCTACTTTTCTATTTGCATTTTCATATCACAGCTGTGAGTCTTTTTATAGAGGAAAAAAAGCATTAATTTATTTGGGGAGCCTTATTATTTAAATATACCAATAGTTTATTTTTGAATAATTTTTCATGTACATCTACAGCTGAATGTTAATAAAAATGTCTGTGTGACATTCGGGACATGTAGCTTTGACTCAGTAGTACCTTTTTTCTTATATACCTTTTCAGAAGAAAAAATATCGAGATATACAGTACACTGTATATCACCATTCAGCTAAAAAATATGGAAATATTACTTTGGGTCCATATCACACAGCCCTAGTGCAGAGAACATGTTTGTGTGGGCCAATGTGAGACACAGAGACTATAAATTTAATATACTGAATGTAAAAATTTTTTATTTGATGTATTTTTGGAGTTTATTCTATTCTTAGTTGTGTTTGTGTTTTTCTATCACTTGAAGATTTGATTCTTATTGTTGGGAGGTTGAGTTTTGGATTTTCATTTCCTATTTTATTGAAAGTTTGATCCTTGCAGTATTATTGGGCCCCATATTTACTTTATTCTAGTGATGAGACTTGTATGTGTGGGCTCATGTATAATGGTGCTGTGAGTAGTAATCTCTCTGGTGTTCCTTTTAATAATTACTTTGAGCTGACTTATGTTTACAACTCAAAAGATTAGCTTTATGTTATTTAGTCTGTCTTGAGTCGTACATTTGGGTCATTAATTCAGTAACACGTCAGAATACGGCCCACAACTAACAGCATAAGGGATGTACCCTGTAAGTAAATTTAAGTTCTGCGTAATTTCCGGTTAATTTTGTTAATGGCGTGTTATAAATATATATAACCAGTGTTAAGTAGCAAGTAGTTACATGGCTTTGAATAGTACTAAAATGCAGTTAACAGTATTGCAAAACATTTACAAATGAATGAATATATATATATATATATATATATATATATATATATATATATATATAAATAATTACAATTACTAATGTAAATTGTTGGTGATAGTAAAACCAAAGCCGTATATGTATAATATTACATTTAAGATGCTCAGAAAAACTTTTGGTATATTTCCAGACAATGAGGGCTGTGAAAGCCTTTTGAGTGTAACAACATCATGGGGTCATCCAACAAAACTCAACCACAAACTATATCTGGACTAGCTATTTGTCAGCGTGCACTCAAATTTGGAGCAATGATTTTAATTTTGTTTTGTTTTTTCTTTTATAAGTTTCTCGGCCTCAGTTGGTCAGAACTGTCATTCCTCACAGCAAAAAGGCTGTCAGTTGGTCTTTGTTTTGAGTCTGCATGGTTTGTGTCTATGTGGGACTTCCAGCCACACGGTAGATACATTTCTTGAGTGCATACACAAACATATCTAGTGATGGAAATGTAGAAGAAATAATTTTACGGAAAAAAATGTTGACAACAGAAATGTTTACTGACATGAGCTTAACTAAGTTTGTACAGAACACATCAGCACAATGTTATAAAAATACACTTCTGAATCTTATGCTTAATATGGAATATTTACAAATGACAAAGTTTATCAAATACACAAACGCTTACTTACAATGCTATCGTTCAAGGCCAAGATTTGGATTTACATAAATTTGACCTTTCACATGTCCTGCTTCCATCACAATAAAGAAAAAAAAAACTTTAAAAAGACTTTAAACGTACATTAAGTAATTTTTTGCGGTTATTTAATAGATTAAAAAGAATGCAGTGTTCATAAACATCTTCCAACAAATCGATGGATTCTCATGAACGTAGACATAATCCATCGAGTTTGTGGAAGTTGCCATGTTGCCCTGTTAATCTTGAATACAGTGGCTGAGATGGACATCACCTTTTGACTTTTTATGTGTGTGGCTACAGATTGGCCACATACATAGTATGTCTTATAAATTATTTTAATCTAAAGATCATAAATAGCTATTTCAAACTATATATGATCATTAAACATTCATTCATGTACATTTTTATTTCAGACCAAAGAGAAGATGAAAAACAATATTTAGACATAAATCTTTGTCAAAATTATCACTAAAGCAGAAAAACTAAAACTCATCATTATACCATGAAACAGTCTATGTCTGGTGTGTGTGCTTTATACTGGAGTATACACATTCATCCTTGGTGTTGCTTCTCTGTCTTCTTGCTCCTTTCGTCATAGTTGTTCTAACAGCAGCATAATGAAGGTTGTCCTTTTGGGTGCTCTGGTGACCAATGAATAAATAAATAAATAAATCAGTAAATAGTTAACCAACTAAAATTTAATTTCCTAAAAAAAGAACATGAACTTCAACTATGTTTAACTCACCTCTAAATTTATTGAGTCATTTGCTTTTGAGTCTAGAGAGGAACAAAAATTAAATTATTTAAATTTAATGCCACTTTGTAAAATCCGAGCAGTAAAATATGAACAGAGTTTCTTACCTGTGGATTGGCAGCTGTTGTTTTTGTTCATTTTAAACACTAAAAATGTTGATAAAACACTGATGATCGTGGTGAGTGTTAATGCTGCGCTTAAGAAATACACCAGGACAGAAGAACTCTGCTCATCTGTAAATCCACAAGTTACAGAGATTTTCTTTGTTCATCAAATAGGATTTATTGTTATCACACTTAATCATACAATTTGAGTTGATATGAATAAAACAAAGAGACTTACCTTGAAAGTCTAGTTTAGTCCCATTTCCAAAAAGTAAGCGTCCACATAGGGCAACAGCACAGTAGTAGAGCCCAGCATCGGACTCATTCGGGCTCTCTATTGGCAAGTTGTAGACACAGGTGTGTGTTTGTGTGTTGGGTTTCCTCACACACTCATCATTCCTGCCTCCACGGGTGTAAATGAGTCCTGGATGAGAGTCTTCAGCATCTTTGAACCAGTAAACACGGTGGTCTCCATCACAAGGCCCACTGTGTACTGTACAGTTCAGAGTCACAGAGCCTCCTGGCTGGAGGGTCTCAGATGCTGACTGATGGACTAAAGCTTGTATGTTTAAATCTAAGTCATTGACATTGACAATAATGGTCTCTGAAAATGTTTGTGTATATAAATAAGACCTTATACAGTAGTAAGTTGCTGAGTCAGAAATGCTTAAGTCTGAGATGATCAAGTGGTTTTTTCCTTTCCCGTTATCCAATCTAAAGCGTGAACTATTGTTGAATTCATCATCAAATTGTAAAAAAATCTTTTCGGTCTTATAGAAGGTAGAAATTAGCCTCGGCTTCTCCCCCAAAGTTTGCTTATACCAGTAAAACCGTGCAGCAGCATTCTCTACATCGTAGCAATGCAAAGTCACACTGCCGCCAGATTTAGCTGATATGAAACGTGGTCCCTGATGAACAGAGGAAGATAATTTCAGGTAGTTTGTCTGAGCTGTAGTGAAATGAGAGACAAAGTAAATAAACATTGTGTACACATGAAAAGAAAAGAGAAACCTGGAAATAGACTTTAAAAGAATCAGATAGTGGTTAAAACAAACTTACCTGTTGCACCCAAGAACAAACACATCAGACAGAAGACGATCTGTACAGATGCCATCGTGTTCAAACAGTCAAAAGCATGTCGACGCTTCCTTTTCTGAGTGAAGATTAGATTTGCTTGGCCAATCAGAAGTTACACAGTATATGGAAAACTTGGTCACATGTCCACTGACTCTGTAGTGTTACACTCAGTAGCTGAGCTGAGAAGGAAAAACCCGACATAGTTTACAGTAGATAGAGATTAAATATGTCAAAGACAAAATATGGGCTGCAGACAAGTGTGAGACTGATAGTTTATCATTTTGATTATAATGTTTAATATAATAAAAGAAAATAACATATACAAAGTATACAATAAAGTTCTGGACAATTGTTCTAACTTCCTATTTCATTGTAATTTTGAGCCTTATTATTATTATTATTATTATTATTATTATTATTATTATTATTATTATTATATCATTAGGCTTACTTAGTTTTGACATTATTTTGTGTTTGGGCTCACATTGGAGATCACAGTTGCAGATGGAGAACAAAAATCAGCCAGGTAGGTTTTCTCTGGAGGTTCTTCAAGAGATGAAGATGGGGCAGAGGAGCTGCACTCACACATGCATACATAGATAAGGAAGAGAGTGCGAGAGAAAACAAGGAGTGAAAATGACAGGTCAACTCAGCAGGACCAGGAGACCATGACAGAGAGGGAATCCAGAAGAGAGAAAAAAGGAGAGTATAGAAAGACAATGACAGGATATAAACTTTGGGAAAAAGAACACAGAAGTTAATGAAATGCAGTAACAGCAACTGCACATCCAGAATCAGGAGAAACTACGGAGCTTTTTTTGCTTTTCTTCCTCAGTGTTCATCAAATATGATCTGTTGCTGTCATAGTTTATCATACAGTGTGAGTCACCTCAGCTTTAAGAAGAAAGTAACACAATACAGAAATATATACAGTACAAGTCCATCAAAACTATGCACCTGTAAAGCAGTTAATGTGTTACATTACCGCTGGTTATTTTCATATTCTCATCGAGTGGCATCGGCCATTGTAAGGTTAACATTACTCTAGTCCAGTTAAACTGGCTTCCAATATATTCATCTAAAACTCAAGTAGAGCACTACAACCACTCATCATTGTCTTTTAATGAGTTTTGCAATAATGATCACAGAATAAATAAAGATTAGAACAATATATTTTATCTGCAAACCACAGGGGTACAAAAAATACCTTTATCTGTGTTGATCACTTGGTCATATTTGTTGAGATTAGTAAAATTGAAATAATATCATACAAAAATGTAATGCATCGCTACTATGTAGTATTCACATGCACATAGCTCGTTCATGGGTTGTTGTAATGACAGATCATATTGTATGGTGTTATAGACTGAAAAATACAATAAGTTTTATTGTGTCCACAACATGTGACGTTATCTTCAAAATTTCATCTGTATCCAAAGAATGTACAAATTTTTATCTCGCTGCCAGTGTAAAAATTTAATCTACTGCTTGACGCTGGAGTAAACACATTCATTCTGTCTGCTCCTCTGTCTCTTTGACCTGTTGGGCAGGTTAATGCTTAAAGCAGCATAGTGGAGATTGTCTGCATCATGGTTACCCTGGTAAAAACAAATCAGAGATGTAGACATAAATATGTGTTTTTTCAAAAACCATAAAAATCTGAACAGATGACACATACCTCTGCAGAGGGAGCTGAAAATCTTGTTTGAGGCTCTGAATGTGAAATACAAAAACAGTAATCTTACTGAAAAGCCCAAATGAGTAAAGACAAGCTGACAAATGCAGAAACTTTGGCCTGTACCTGACTTGAAGCTGTTATGTTTGCTCATCTTGTAGAGTAGAAACGCCAGTAAAACAACCAGGGCGGAGGTGAAAGCCAGTGCTCCACTCAAGAAGTACATCAAGACAAGAGAGTTTACCTCATCTGTAGGGAGCCAGAGATCCAGAAAACAGACTTCAGTATGTTTTCTGTTAATTTGGAGAATATCAGTGGCTGATTTAGCTGCTAGACTGTGACTTACCCTTGAAATCCAGCTTGCTCCCATTTCCAAACAGTATGTGTCCACATGCGGCAACAGCACAGTAGTAGGTCCCAGCATGGGACACATTCAGACTCCTCATTGTCAAGTTATAGAAACAGGTCTGTGTTTGTGTGTTGGGTTTCCTCTCACACTCATCATTCCTGCCTCCATGGGTGTAAATGAGTCCTGGATGAGGTTCTTGAGAGTCTTTGAACCAGTAAACACTGTGTTCTCCATCACAGGTGCCAGTGTGTACTGTACAGTTCAGAGTCACAGAGCCTCCTGGCTGCATGGTCTCAGATGCAGACTGCTCGACTAAAACTTTGATTTTCAAGTCTGAATCTTTAACACTGACAGTAATGCTCTCTGAAAATGTTGATGTGTGTAAATAGGAACATATACAGAAGTAAGTTGCAGAATCAGAAATATGCAAATCTGAGATTATTAGGTGGTTTTGACCTGTTTCAGTATCCAGTGTGAAGCGCGGATCACTCTTGAATTCATTGTGAAATGTGGCATTTTTTTCATAAACATAGAAGGTAGAAATGAGCCTTGGTTTCTCGATCAAAGTTTGCTTATACCAGTAAAACCGTGGCGTTACACCATCTTTACTGGAACAATTCAAAGTCACGCTGCCCCCACTTTTAACTGATGTGAACTGTCTTTCTTGGTGAACAGAAGAGGAGGATTCCAGGTTATTCACCTGAGCTGAAGTGAAATAAAAAACAGAATAAATACACATTATTGAAAGCATAGAAAAATATTCAGACTGCAGTTTCAAAAACACAAACTCACCCATTTTTCCCAAGAACAAACATGTGAGATAGAAGAGAAACATTGCAGATGTCATCGTTATGAAATAATCGTGCTGAATGTAATGAATCTTGAACTGCTCTTCACTCTTCTGAGAGAAGACTGTGGTTGGCCAAGCAGAAGTGACACGGTATTTCTTTTTTTAGGAAACATGGTCACATGTTCAGGGCCACCTATAGTGTTTGGCCTAGGGCCTGAAAAAAAAAAAAAAAACTACCTACACAGTGAATGATACAAATATCATTGTTCCATTAGCTCTCTGTACACATTTTTCTGTTGAAGTCTAAAATCCTGTTTTCATTTTAGTGTTTTCACCAACAGTTTCCCTCTTCTCTATCTGGTGACTTTCAGGTGTGTAGTAAAAATAACTCCTCCACAGGAAAACAGCAAAAAAAAATCATAAGAATGGAGAAGAAATGTGACTTAAGTCCTGAAACCTTTACCTTAACTTATTCCCACAGAGTCATTTTGTTAACAGTTACATCCTTACATCATTTTGGGGGTGACTGTAGCTCAGGAGGTAGAGCAGGTAACCTACTAATTGAAAGATACTAATTGGGCAAGATACTGAACCCCTAGTTGCTCTCCAACGCAAGCGCTGGAGTATGAATGCCTCTGAATGTTAGACAATAAAAGCACTTAGCTTAGTTACACATTGAGGTGCTTGTATGAATGGGTTTGAATTGGTGAATGCAAATGTGTTGTATAAGTGCTTTGAGTGCTCAGTTTGAGTAGAAAAGCGCTATATAAGAACTAGTCCATTTACTAATGGCATACAGCTGTGGCTCCTCCAATAAAAGAAAGCCTCAGCTCAGAGGTGTTTGACTCCTTGGTATAACTCACAAAGATGCTCTTTAAAGCAGATAACCCATAAGATGAAGAGGAAATACTGTTTCACTGAGTTAGAAGACCTTCGTTTGGCTTGCTGCTCTATAAAAACAGCTTCTTCATTCTCTTAATGAGACATAGGGACATAAACCAAATGCAATTACAAGGGACAAATAAACTATTAAAATAAAACAGGAGGTGAGTAACCACAACAAAAAACGGGGAAACTCAGACACAATAAAAGTTTTGATATTGAGGAAAATATCAAAGGAAACACAAGATGAAAATGTATAAAAATACAGCACATTTCCTTTTATGTAATGGTGTATTCAAATCTTTGTAGTAAAATGTGAACACTGAGCTGAAGGAACAAAAAGGCACGCCCTTTGTCTGATGTCATGAAGACGTCCTTTGTAACCTTCAGTAGTGCTGTTTCAGCACTATCATGAACTCAAAAAAATAAAATGAACAGTCCTGGCAGGCAGAATCCAGGTGCTGAGGGTGGTAAGAAGGTAAGTTTTTTTTTTCAGGTAAGTCCATAATTCAGAAATGCTTGTTGAGTTGATTGAAACAACTTGGAGCAGGTGTGAGAAGGACGGCTCAGTAGGATGAATCTTTATAGTTGCTGGGAGCTGAAGACAGACAACAAATGCATTAATGACTTTGTTCTATCTCACAGGGACCAGTGAACGTGGTGGACTGTTTCTAGAGCAAAGCTAAATCTTTTGATCAGAGGTATGATCAAAAAATGGTGCTGGTGTCCTCTTGTGGTTTTGGAAGGTTTCTTCCAGCTAAAAGGGAGTTTTTCCTTCCCACTGTCACCAAGCGCTTGCTCATAGGGCAGGGATCCTCAAATCCAGGCCTCGAGGTCTGGTGTCCTGCAGATTTTAGATGTTTTCCTGATTCAACGCACCTGAATCAAATGGCTGAATTACCTCCTCAGTATGCAGTCAAGTTCTCCAGAGTCCTGCTAATGACTTCTGTATTTGACTCAGGTGTGTTGAAGCAGAGACACACCTGAAAGGTGCAGGACACCGGACCTCGAGGCCTGGATTTGAGGATCCCTGTCTTAGGGGGTCGTTTTGATTCTAGGATATTATTTTAGGGTCTTTACCTACAATATAAAATACTTTGAAGTGACCGTTTGTTGTTATTTGGAGCTATATGAATAAAATGGAATCGAATTGAAGTGACTACAACTGCTGCTACTGCTACTATTAGTACTACTAATAATTATTATCATTGCCTTTTGGGTATTATTTAATGCACTGTGATTCTGTGTATCACCGTGTATTGCAATTTATTACAGATAATTCTTTTCATACTCACCACTGTAACTCTATGAAAAAGTGGGAAGCAGCATTGTGTAATGTTTATTTATTTATGCAAAGATTGCCTGCTTACCTCTGCTCCGTAACTGAACTTAACACAGTACTCACAATGTCAGGTTGCAGGACATTTTAACATTAGCTGTGTCTCTTGTTCACACTGATCTTGGGAAAAATGGATTCAAATACTTTGGTTTCTACAAATGGAACGAGCTGCAGAAACCTATGAAACTGCATTCTTAGATTTCATTGAATCATTTTAAAAGGTTGTATTTGTCTATATGTAACTACTCTTGTATATGTTTTTACTAATTAGTGTGTACAATTAATGTAGTGTAATGTCATGTGTACATTATAAAATGTTTAATGTTCCCTTTATTATGTTTTGTACACAGATCTCTCTTGGAAACGAGAACTTGATCTCAATGAGACTACCTGTTTAAGGATTTAATAATAATTAATAATAATTTACAGGTTTCCAACACACCATAAGCCACAACTTACTCAGAAGTACAATTTTAAAATGCATGAAAAGAAAAAAAATATATATGTGTTGGCTTTAACCTTTTTTAATATAAACATATTCCAGTATCTCTTATCTCATGTTAAATGAGCTTATCTTTCATTAAAAATGACTTCTCTCATTGATGGATGTCATCACTTACAGTATCACTTTTTGGTATTGCAGTGAGTGTCTCATCTCGGGCTGACAGATCATGTGCTCCTTGTCTTCTACCTGTTTTCATCTTTTTCTTGTCTGTTTTGTAATTGACTGTGATTTATTTATTTGTTTATTTAACAGTCGTCACTCCCATGAAAAGTTCGATCTCTTGTGGCATCCTTCTTGGGCCAAAGCAATACCATAATGTGCAGAGCCAAGTTTGGCAAAAACCAAACACAGTAAATCAGCACAAACACCAAACCAAAGTATTCTAGAGTCAAGTATGTAACAGGACAGTGATCACAGCAGCAGATCTTCAACAGAGTGGCAGAAAAAGAAAATCAGTGTGTTGCAGTGAGCCGCTCAAAGCCCAGACCTCAACCAGACTGCGATGCTGTGGCGTGACTTTAAGAGAGCAGTGCATAAACGAATACCCACAAACCTCAGTGAAGGAAGGTTGTGAAAAAGAGTGGGCCACAAATTCCTCCACACAACGATGCGAGACTGATGAAGTCACACGGACAGCAATTGATTAGTTACTGTGTCATGATTGCATCAGGGATGAGACTCAACAGCAGACTGAAGAAGACAAACAGATTTATTTGCAGGTAATAATAAAGGGTTATTCAGGTAGCTGCCTCTTGAGCGGGACAACTGATCCCCAAAGTGCACTTCTTTCCACCGTTAAGCCGCACGCTCAGCACTCTGTACAGAGAGGAGAAAATAAATCATCAGTGGGAAAGGCTGTTAGAGTAGGCACACACAGAGAGGCACAACACTAACTGGATGTAGTGACTGTACTGTAGGCCTGTCTTCTCCTTACGAAGGGATCAGAGAATTGGCTGATGGAGTGCAGGTGAGTACCACAGCTGGCAGGAGCTGGAGTGGGTCCCACCCCTGAAGCACAAGGTGTGGTTAACAGGAGCCATGACATACTGCATCCAAAAGAAGGTTCTACAACAGGGGTGGGCAACTCCAGGCCTCGAGGGCCGGTGTCCTGCATGTTTTAGATGTGTTCCTGATCCAACACACCTGAATCACATATAGAAGTCATTAGCAGGACTCTGGAGAATTTGACTGCACACTGAGGAGGTAATTCAGCCATTTGATTCAGGTGTGTTGGATGAGGGACACATCTAAAACCTGCAGGACACCGGCCCTCGAGGCCTGGAATTGCCCACCCCCGTTCTAACAAGCTCCTAAAATCTCATGCATTTTGGCTTTGTTGTTGTAAACTAGATAATGATTTGGTTTGATATGTGATGTGTTGTATTTTACAACCAACTACATTTCTCCTCTTTAAAAAAAATGCAATCCATTACTAACAGGATTTACCTGTAAAACACATATTTTACAATATAATACTGTGTTAAATACTGTGATTATTTTTGGACCCAGCTAACATTGCAATATCAAGGGATCAGTCAAAAACCTAATATAAAATTTAATGTAGAAGTAGAAGATATTTTTAAAACACTGCTAAAAGGATATTAAAACAATGTGGGAAGTTTTCCAGTAGTATTTCATGTTAGTAGCAATATTACTTTCAGTACATGTTCCTGCTAAAGGGCTTCAGTGTTTAGAAATGTTTTGTCTTGTTTTGACAGTATATGAGTGCACTCATTCACTTATTACCACAGAGCTCACTGCACTAAAATAGCTACAAATCAAGAAGCCAGGTGAGCCAAGCCAGCCTTCAGGGTTACTGTAACCATATTATTATGTTGAACCTCTGCTTCATTCTTTTTCTAACGTAAATGCAAACTCAGAATAGTTTGACCTTTCCCAACAGCTGTCTCAGCTCACCAAGCTCAGATAAATAATTTAAACAATGAGTGTCAATCAAAAGCATAGAATAGGACATACGTTATCCAGTGAACACAAAAACCACTACAGCAACAAAATCAAATGTACCACTATCATAAATTTTAAAAAGCACATAACATTGTGCAAATCTTCAAAAAATAGCCCTGTTTCAACTTTATTATCTCACAAACCATAAACACAAAAATTCACAATTCACACAGCATTACAGTTGGTTTGAAAAAAAAAAAACAGAACAGTGAAGTATAAAGCTAAACAAACTTTTAAATAAAAGGTAATTAGAAAAACACACACAGCAGACAAACAGTAAGTGTCACTGATTGGTATTTCATAGTTATTGTATGGACCGTTCAATGACAGGTAAATTGTGCACTGTTGTAGATAGAAAACACAGTTATCATGAGGGTTTCATCATATCCAGAACAGTTGAAGTCTTCTTCAGTCTTATTACTTTCTTTGTCTCCAAAAAGATCCATCTTACTGAACTGAATTGTAACCAAGTCCTACTGCTTCACGCTGGAGTAAACACATTCACTCTTGCTGTTCCTCTGTGTCTTTGACCTGCTGGGTTTGTTAACATTTATGGAAGCATAGTGGAGGTTGTTTGCATCATGGACATGCTGGTACAAAAAAAAAAAAAAAAACAAGAAAGGTTTATCAAACATGGCAATTACTTAAAAAGTGATGTGCACTAAAAATGTTCATTCATGTTATTTTAATTCAGATGAGACGTACCTCTGCAGAGGGAGCAGAAACGTTTGCTTGAGGCTCTGAATGTGAAACACATGAAACAGGAATCTTACTGAAAAACCTACATCAGTGAATGAAAGCTGTCAGAAATAAATAGTATCTATGGCCCATACCTGACTGGAAGCTTTTTCTTTTACTCATCTTGAAGAGAAGAAAAATCAGAAAAGCAATGATGGTGGAAAAGAAAGCCAGTGCTCCAATCAAGATATACACCACAAAATGAGATTGAATCTCTTCTGTAAAGAGCCAGAATTCCAGTTTTCAAATGTTTTCTACATTCTTTTACGCTTGATGAGAAGAATATTAAGTGCATTAGCTGCAATAAAGTTCCTTACCCCTGAATTTCAGAGTTGTTCCTTCTCCGAACAGTATGAGTCCACATGAGGCAACAGCGCAGTAGTAGGTCCCAGCATGAGATACGTTCATTGGCAAGTTGTAGGTGCAGTTGTATGATTGTTTGTTAGGTTTTCTCTCACACTGATCA